>NW_027362770.1:209660983-209671495 GCF_046119375.1 Phyllobates terribilis | reverse complement strand
GGAAGTAAGGGACCGGTGAGGAGCAGAACTCCCCCTGAGGCGGGAGGGAAAGAACAGCGTCCGAGGAGAGTGGTGGAGAGGGACCAGGGGATTATGTCCCTGCCTCTGGTCCCTAGTTCGGGGGAGCATGCAGCTGAGGTCCCGGACAGTGAGATAAACGAAGAGGTCAGGAGGATGGTCAGGGAGGATGGGGCCACCTCTCCCTTATCCTCATCCAGTGAAGGTGTGGATGAGGGGGGGAATGAAGAGTGGCAGCAGCAAAAGAAGAGGGAGAAGAAAAGGGTGAGGAAGAATGGTAACTCGAAGGAGAAGGCCACCCGGGGCCAGATGCCAAAGGAAGGCTCTTCCTTCCTTCCTCCGGTGGAGCTCTCCAACCAGTACCAGGCCCTAAGCGAGTCTCCCTTGTCTTCAGATGGGTAGGAAGAGGGGGGTCTGGTGCTGGGGGTTGCGGACAAGGATGTAGGGGCTAAAGGGGGCAACAGGCCCTCAACATCGGGGGTCGGGGAAATCGGGCCTCTGGTGGTGGGGGTCGACCCAGGGCCTCCTGACAAAGGCAAGGGTGCGCCTGAAACAGTTGTGCCCGTTAAAGTTGTGTCTGGAACAGCAGGTATGGATGTGTCGGTGTGCCTGAAACGTGCTATATTGTCCTCTGAGGAGGAAAATGGAGCACATGTAAAGGGTAAGGGGGGTGGGAAGAAGGTCGCTGTCCAACCTGATCACTCATGATGGCGGCACTCACCCCGTTGACGCTGGCGACCATTAATGTTGCCAGCATAAAGTCTGATGCGGCTAGGTTCACGGCCTCTCATTTTCTCGGCCAGCTTGATGCCGACATTTTGTTTTTGCAGGAGACCAGGTTGGCCGATCTCACGTCCCTTAAAAAAGCTAAGAGGGAGTGGGTACACGGGCCTTCCTATTGGTCTCTTGCGGCTGAGCCGTATAGCGAGGTGGCGGTCCTTTTCAAGACCGCAGATGTAGTATGCCGACGGCTTATTGAGTTGGAAATGGGGAGGTGCTTGATCTTGGATGTGTTCATAAGGGGACAAGAGCTTCAGCTCATAAACATCTATGGTCCCCAGACTAAGTGGGACCGCAAGTGTCTCTTTATGAGTATTAAACCCTTTTTGTTTTGTAGCCGACAGGTGGTCTTTGGAGGGGACTTCAACAATGTCTCGAGGCCCCAAGACAGAGGAGGTTCCAGAGACCGGTTGGCCTACGACAGCGTCGCCTTGAATAGCATAGTTAGTGAGGCTCGCCTAGTGGATGTCCACATCCGGAACACCACGGGCCACGCGGGTTACACTTATTTCAGAGGTAGTCAGACTAGGTCTAGAATAGACAGGTTTTATTTGAAGGAGGAGGCAGTCTCTTCACCTTTATCGGTGGTAGAGGTTGAATTCTCCGACCACTGCCTGATTATGTTTTCTCTGAATGTTACAGAGACTCCTCGGATGGGAAGAGGTTTTTGGAAGCTGAATTCATCACTCCTGAAGGAAGCAGCTGTAAGACGGTCCTTTGAGGATTTCTTTCAAAGTCAGGTACCGCTACTGGGCCTTGGTAACACTAAGTCAGAGTGGTGGGAGATCTTCAAACATCGGGTGGCGAGATTCTTCCGCCAGCTTTCTAACCTCAGAAGCCTGAACAGGGATCTCCTGTATCAGGGCCTGAGGAGGAAACTCGAGGAACTTGTCTCGACTGGGGGTGGCCGTGAGGACATCACCAGGGTGAAAGCCTTACTCAATAGATGTCAGTATGATAGGCACACATCTTTGGTTTTTGAGAGGGACTTCGGGAAGTATCGCTCACCCGACCCTTACAGAAACTGCAAGATGTCAGTAAGTAGTAAGATAGTGGCGGGTCTGAGGGACAGTGCAGGATCCCTGACCAGGTCCAGGTCAGGGATCTTGGAGGTCGTCAGATCCTTTTACTTACATCTCTTGGGGAGGAAGGAGCTGGATCGAGATGAGACGTCGGCTTTCCTGGCTGAGGCCATTCCTGAATCAGGGGTAGACCCCTCGCTCGATGTCTTGGTGGATGAGATGAAAGAAGAGGAAGTTAGACTGGCAATTGACGGGCTCCAGCTCAAAAAATCACCAGGTCCGGACGGCTTAACGTCGGAGTTCTACAGGACCTTTAATGACCTTTTGGTCCCCTTATTGACTCAGGTTTTTAATGAGTGTTTCTCCTCGGGCACTCTTCCGAGATCAATGAGGTTGATCCTTCTTTCTAAGGGAAAGGATCCGTCGCACATTGAGAAATGGAGGCCCATAGCGCTTCTCAATGTGGACAGGAAGGTTTTGGCTAAAGTACTCTTTAACAGGTTAGTGAAGTTTGCGCCACGGCTCCTTTCGGAGTCCCAGCACTGCTGTGTTCCTAGCCGTAGCACTTTTAGTGCTGTTCTCGGTGTCCGGGAGGCTGTGGAGCAGGGTAGGGCTGGCCTCTGGAAGGGGGGGGTATCTGCTGTCCTTGGATCAGGCCAAAGCCTTTCACCGGGTTGATCACGAGTACCTGTGGTCCGCTCTTCTGAGGTATGGTCTGCCAGGGAGGTTCGTGGACTGGCTGAAGACATTGTACAGAGGGGCGGAGAGTTTCCCACTTGTGAATGGTTGGATTGGACAGGCCTTTGCGGTGGGCTCTGGCGTTCGTCAGGGATGTCCTCTCAGTCCCCTGCTGTATGTGTTCGCGATTGATCCCTTCATAAGGAGGGTGGATCGTGGACCAGTAGCGGGGGTGAGGATGGACCAGGCGGCCGATCGGGAGGCCGCCCTGAAGGTAGTGGCCTATGCTGATGATGTCTCTGTTTTTGTCTCCTCGGAAGAGGAGGTGCGGGCAGTGATGTCTGAGGTGGAGGGCTACTCCAGGGCCTCTGGTTCCATTGTCAATCGGAGCAAGTGTGGGAGTCTTTGGCTGGGGGGAGGAGATCCCAGGTTTGATCTCCCGGACACTCTCCCAGAGCCCCAAGAGTATGCCAAGATCCTAGGCGTTGAATTTGGCCAGGGTGATTACCCAACCAAAAACTGGGAAGGTAGACTTAAAACTGCCGCCCAGAGAGTGGACCAGTGGAAGGGTTGGTCTTTGACCCTGAGGGAAAGGGTGAGCTTGTGCAAAGGTTTCCTGCTCCCATTGTTAATGTATCTAGGCAGCGTTTGTATTTTGCCAGAGCCTTCCAACTGTTATGGGGAAACAGGCTGAACCTAGTCAAGCGGGAGGTTACTTACCGTACGAGGAGACTAGGGGGGTTGAATATGGTCAACCCCGTGGTGTTCTTGGTTTGCACCTTTCTTAAGCTAAATATATCAAACCTCTGGAAAGAGAGGGCTCCTCTGTGGGTATTCTCCTGTAGGGGATGGTTGAAGTCCTTCTTCCAGGATTGGGAGACAGGAGGGCGTGTGAAGGATCTTCGCACACCGCACGGGCATCTCCCGGCTTATGTTACCCCGGTTTTGAAAGTAATACACCGGTGGGGTTTGGGAGTGTGGGAGGTGAGGACTCTCACGAGGAAACTTCTCGAGGAGAGGATCTTAACGACCCATTTTCAAAAGCCACTGGCCCTCAGGGACTGCCCAAGTCGGGATCTGGAGGTCGGGTTGCGTCTTTTAAATTCAAAACGGATCCCCGCGAAGTATTGGGACTTGACTTGGCGCTGCTCTCAGGGTAAGCTGTATGTGAGGGAAAACTTGAAGTACAGGAACTCCGAGGATAGGAATTATCCTCGTGAGAGTTGTGCTGACACGCTTGAGAGCATGGAGCTCTTCCTGCTTCAGTGTCCCTTTAATGCAGAGGTATGCAACAGGGTGGGCGCTTCCATTGACTGGCCTAGGCTGGCGGGCCTCTCCTACGCTGAGTGAGCCTATGGAGCGTTCAGAGACCTTGGTGGACGGGACCAGTGCACTCTTTTTCTAGTTAGCCTAGTGGTTAGGTTTTTCACATGGAATGCACGGTGTTTAGTGTCGACGGGCAGTAAAATCCTCCCAGTGGGTGAGGTATGTAGCAACATCCTTGGTGACCTGGTGAAGGTGCGCTCCTTGGAGTATGAAAGGCTGGGTGCATCGGGGGCCTCCCGTCTCTGGAGGGGTTTCTCCTTCCAGGTGCCTTAGTTCTGGATTGCTCCAAGCCTCCTGGTGGTGGGCTAACTTCTCACCGTAGCTTTTTGTTTTGAGAATGGTATCATGAAAAGGGTTTACAAGCACCGAACCGGTGCGGATGGTAATTTTGTTATTGTTCTTGTTGTTGTTATTATTATTTTTGTCTTATTGTTCTTTTACTTTGGGGGTTAGTTAGGTGGGGTGGGAGTTTTGAGGGGGGTTAAGCATGAACTTGGACTGGCCCAGGCCCAAAACTGTCGGGGTTCGCCCTAAGTCCGGAAGGACTTTTTCGGAACTTGGAGGCCGGTTCGGGTTGGGGGTATAGTGAGAGTTGGGGTAGTGTATGTGTTACTCATGATTTAAATGTTGTGTGTTATTTCATATGGTTTATGTGGTTTATATTTTGTTATATGTATTTTGCTTCTGCATCTCTGGTTTTTGTTACGGCAGAATCAGGTATAAGTCTGGAGGAAGTTTGAGGTATGTTTGGATAGGCTGTGGTTGTATGGTGGTTGTCAGGCAGGTGGGGTCCCTTGTATATACATTGTTTATGTATCGGTTATATTGCTGGAAATTGTTTTCGTTACTTGTACTAGTTTGTGTTTTTACATTTATAATAAAATAGAGTTCCAGCTCCAGTAGTGTACACTAAAGCTGCCGCAGTTAAAAAGCTCGTAGTTGGATCTTGGGATCGAGCTGGCGGTCTGCCGCAAGGCGTGCTACCGCCAGTCCCAGCCCCTTTGCCTTGGGGCGCCTCCCCGATGCTCTTGACTGAGTGTCCCGGGGGCCCGAAGCGTTTACTTTGAAAAAATTAGAGTGTTCAAAGCAGGCAGCCACGCCTGAATACTCCAGCTAGGAATAATGGAATAGGACTCCGGTTCTATTTTGTTGGTTGTCGGAACTGGGGCCATGATTAAGAGGGACGGCCGGGGGCATCCTTATTGCGCCGCTAGAGGTGAAATTCTTGGACCGGCACAAGACGAACCAAAGCGAAAGCATTTGCCAAGAATGTTTTCATTAATCAAGAACGAAAGTCGGAGGTTCGAAGACGATCAGATACCGTCGTAGTTCCGACCATAAATGATGCCAACTGGCGATCCGGCGGCGTCATTCCCATGACCTGCCGAGCAGCGTCCGGGAAACCAAAGTCTTTGGGTTCCGGGGGGAGTATGGTTGCAAAGCTGAAACTTAAAGGAATTGACGGAAGGGCACCACCAGGAGTGGAGCCTGCGGCTTAATTTGACTCAACACGGGAAACCTCACCCGGCCCGGACACGGAAAGGATTGACAGATTGAAAGCTCTTTCTCGATTCTGTGGGTGGTGGTGCATGGGTGTTCTTAGTTGGTGGAGCGATTTGTCTGGTTAATTCCGATAACGAACGAGACTCCGGCATGCTAACTAGCTACGCGACCCCCCGTGGTCCGCGTCCAGCTTCTTAGAGGGACAAGTGGCGCTCAGCCACGCGAGATCGAGCAATAACAGATCTGTGATGCCCTTAGATGTCCAGGGCTGCACGCGCGCTACACTGAACGGACCAGCGTGTGTCTACCCTTCACCGACAGGTGCGGGTAACCTGCTGAACCCCGCTCGTGATGGGGATCGGGGATTGCAATTCTTCCCCGTGAACGAGGAATTCCCAGTAAGTGCGGGTCATAAGCTCGCGTTGATTAAGTCCCTGCCCTTTGTACACACCGCCCGTCGCTACTACCGATTGGATGGTTTAGTGAGGTCCTTGGATTGGCCCTGCCGGGGTCCGCCAAGACCCTGGCGGAGAGCCGAGAAGACGATCGAACTTGACTATCTAGAGGAAGTAAAAGTCGTAACAAGGTTTCTGTAGGTGAACCTGCAGAAGGATCATTAAGGCAGCGATGACCGAACCGAGGAGGCGCGGAGCTGGAAGCCGATTTCCCCGACTGCCTCCCCCTGCCCGAAGGGGGTGTGCGGCTGGGATACTTCCGCTCTGCCTGAGCTACCCGCACGCGGAGGGGCGGCGACGGTCCAGCGAGGGTTATCGCCGTGCGGACGAAGACGACGGGAGGGTGTGGGGAGCCCCTCTTGCTCCGTCGTACCGACGGACGCCTGGCCTCTCGGGGGAATCCTGCCGTGTTCCCCCCGCCCAGGAGAAAACCCACATGAAAGGCCGTCCCGGGTACCGTTCGCTCGTGCGCCCCTATACCCCTCTCCCCGGGGTTGCAGGACCGGGGGGTAGGTCGAGAAGTCTCGAGCCCTCCGTTGTTCCCCTCCCCGCCGGAAGGAGGGACGGCGGAGGCCGAGCACCCGGGGCAACAGGGCCAAGAAAAATCCCCGATGCACCCCCTCTGTTGCCGGCTGACGTACTGAAAAACCGGGCGCCCCAGAGCTGCCGGACCCAGGGTTAACTCTTAACGGTGGATCACTCGGCTCGCGCGTCGATGAAGAACGCAGCTAGCTGCGAGAATTAGTGTGAATTGCAGGACACATTGATCATCGACACTTCGAACGCACCTTGCGGCCCCGGGTTTCTCCCGGGGCTATGCCTGTCTGAGGGTCGCCCCTCCGTCGATCGCCTCCGTTGCGCAGCTGGGGTCCCGTCGCAAGGGATTTTCAGAGGGAGGCCCGAGGCTTCGCACCCCGACGCCCTCTCTCTCTCTCTCTCTCCCTTACGTCCCCCCAAGGCTAGACCCACCCGCTCGGTTACCCTCCGCCCCGACCCGGAGCGTGCCGTGAGGCTGTCTGTGGAGACACAGGGCTGCCTCCGGAGCTTCCAGGGGTTGGGGGGTAGCCGCCTGGGGCGGCGTGGAAGGGCACGCTCGCAGACCAGACTAAAGACCTCAGATCAGACGTGGCGACCCGCTGAATTTCAGCATATTAATAAGCGGAGGAAAATAAACTAACCAGGATTCCCTCAGTAACGGCGAGTGAAGAGGGAAGAGCCCAGTGCTGAATCCCTGTCCGTCCGGCGGGCGTCGGGAAATGTGGCATACGGGAGACCGGACCACCTCGGCGTCGCTCGGGGGCCCGAGTCCTTCTAATAGTGGCCCCAGCCCGTGGACGGTGGTAGGCCGTGTATTCTACGGTTGGAATAAAAGTGCAGACGAACATTTGAATGACTTTATTATTGGTTGTAATTTTTCTCAGTTTTACACTGGTTTGGTGCACCTAATTGGGATGAGCCGAAAGGTGTTTAAGCCTAGCCTCTCAATAGGCTTCGCTATCGGCCTCATGATTTCCATATTGTCTGCTTGCTGGTTCTCTGAATGACTGGGGGAAGCCAATACAGGTGGCTGACTGTCGTCTCCATCAGTGCGCCTGTCGTCTCCATCAACCTGGCTGTCGTCTCCATCAGCCAGCCTGTCGTCTTCATCAACCTGGCTGTCGTCTCCATCAGCCAGCCTGTCGACTCCATCAGCCTGGCTGTCATATCCATCAGCCCGCCTGTCGTCTCCATCAACCTGGCTGTCGTCTCCATCAGCCAGCCTGTTGGCTCCATCAGCATGGCTGTCGTATCCATCAGCCCGCCTGTCGTCTCCATCAACCTGGCTGTCGTCTCCATCAGCCAGCCTTTCGGCTCCATCAGCCTGGCTGTCGTCTCCAACAGCCTGCCCCGAATTTATTACCAATTCATGGGCACGACACATATCCACAAGTGCTTTCTCCTGGTAAACTTTCTCAGCCATACCATTTGTGTGGACCAGATATCGTGCGAATAAGTGTTTTTCGGAATCGGAATATCGTGAGAAAGTCCACGTTTCACATACACGTCGTACAAAATGGCTGGTGACATGTGGAAGGCTGTAGCTGTGGAGGAAAAACAATCAGTGCCTGTAGCTGCATATGATAATTTACACTGGATATTCTTCCCCCACCTTTCATGATAACGCCGGAGAGCAGCGGATGGGTTCATTACGACCTTCCCGGTACACGTCAGAAAAAAGTTTGCGATTTCTCGGCCAGCAGCAATGACAGGTCTGATATGTTCTGCATAGACTTTGAACCACTGAAAAAGAAAAAAAAACTTAATCTCGAGCCAGAGGGTATACCTCAAACGAGTTTTGCATGGGGACAACAGAGGGGTTTCAACCCCATGTGGAGTCGGGTAGCCCGGGTCCCCTGGCTTGTAGAAACCTTACCGAATGTTCTTCCTCTGAAAGCACGAACGATGCTACTTGAGTGGATGCACACTTGTGTGTTTTCACACCGACAATCGTCTTTCGAACACCGCGGTACATGTGATAGGTCCTCCCGTTCCACTCTGAAACCTAAGGTGTAAAAAGAAGGGAGATGATGGAGACGGTTCCGCAATGACCGCTGCCCATGCAGACTAACACTACTTACGGTCAAATTGCGAACAACACCTGGCCTTTGGAGGTGTCTTAGAATCAGAAGGGCCTGGAGGTACAGAATAACTTCCCTTCGGTCCTCTTCTGATCCCCCGTCCTGGACATTCTCTATGCTCGCTAGAAATGTAGGTCTTGCTTTGTCCAGTATTTTCTGGCAGTCATTCGGTGTCTTGGAGGGCTTCATCAGCGTATCGTACCTGTGGGGTGAAATACAGTTATAGCACTTTTCTACCCAACAGCCGATTTTTGGTAAAAATCTCTCAGAATATTGGGTACCTCTTGCTCACTGAGTCTTGGCAGACTCCCCTGTACAACGTCTTACGCAGGTCCTCCGTAAAGTTCATAAACACCTCACACGCCCTGTTATAGCTGAGGATTCTCTATGCTCAGTTGTGTGCCCCTCATCTGATAGGTGGTGAATCGCCGAATGTGCTTCAGTATTTTGAGGGAGGTCTGGTTCGATTGTTTGAGGCTGCTGAGTTTTTAAAAAAAATCATTCACTTTTGTTGGTTTGGTTAAGTACTCCAGAGTTATAAATCTTGGGTTGATAAAGAAAAGAAACCGTGCAACATTCGATACCTCCTGGTTACAATTAGGGACCCCACGGGTTACTGTCAAATATGTGCGGAAGCTCTTCTACATGGGGCTATTTACTGAGTGACGCATATACAAGCCGGCGGCCGTTCTAGCCAGGGAGCTTTCGTTTCTCCATTGGCTAGACTGAATGTTTTGTGTGCTGCCATCCATGGCCTCAATGGGGTCCGACTCGGGGCATGGGGCTCCCTCAAAATTGTGTGCAGACTGTTCAGGGACAGGCGCGTCCATCATATGTGAATATGACTCCACAGGGGGCATGTAGCATGGGGGCAAACAGTCTGTTGGCGCCTGGGTCTGTCCTACAGAGGTCAGCGGTATGTTTTCTAACTGAAATGTAGGTTTGTTTACTATAAAATACCCCCGGCTTTCGGCAAATGCTACCACATCTTCCAGGGATTGCAGAGGCTTGAGCTCGCTGAATAGTATAGCTGTGCCCTTAGCCGCGACAAGTCTAAGTCGATCTTTGGCGATAGCCAAGTTTTTTTTTATCTCCGAGACGCTTTCAGACCTCATGCACACCCTTCTCAGATGTGTGGACAGATATCTCGTCACCCTGTGGCACACGGGGGAAGTCATCGGTGTACGTTGGTGGATGTGGGGAAATAAGCAACACAAACGTTCACTGCGGTTTTACAACCGTGCAACATGGGGTCCGCCGCAGCCTGGTGTGGCGGTTACATTCTCCTATATGTGGGCGACGAATAACTTCTACTTACCGCTTCATAGCGACACGTTTCCCGCAGTCAAATTGAGCTTTAAAGTCCTTGCATCTGCAGCGGAGGTGATCTGAATTTCTGCCGCACACATCCAGGCTGCATCAGCCGCTCGGCTGATTAGTTTCTGCTCTAGCGGCTAATCACTGCTCTCGCGTAACAGGTGATGAGTCGCTCGCACGGGTGCAAATCACCTGTAGTGCTGCTGGAAATATTCAAACCTGGATATATTCCTCCGTATCTTCTATACGGCATCACAGGGGTTGAGGCACCCATAAGGCAGCCACCTGCACGGTTGAAAAGCATCAGCAGCGTTGACGGAAAAAACCTAACCTATCTCATATACGTTTGTTCTATTGCGCTATATGAGAGGAACCTCATTTTCAGACATTTGGTTTGCGAGGTTAGCTTATGGGAAATATCTGTGTGCAGGAAACTTCCAGAGAGGTAGGAAATGTCAGTGAGTGCATCCGATTTCAGTTCCAGAGCGATTTGCCCGATGAGTCCTTCACACTTAGTCTTTTTCAGAAATCAGAATTTTGACTTCCAGGACCCGCCAAACATTGGTAAATTGAATCCGCTCACCAGTTCCAAGTGTTTTGAGGAGTCCCCGGTTGCAGTAATGCAGCCTGCCCAATAGATGTCGAAAAAGAGACAAAAAGTGAAAAAGAACCAGAATGAGGAAATTGCAGGGAGCCGAATCCGCCTGACAGTTCCAGGCGATCGGGCACTTTTTTGCATGCGTCCCTAAAGTGGGTATAGGGTGACACTCCATGCAAAGACCCAGTTTTGCACAC
>NW_027362770.1:209640983-209650983 GCF_046119375.1 Phyllobates terribilis | reverse complement strand
TAGCCGCTCAATAGGCTTCGCTATCGGCCTCATGATTTCCATATTGTCTGCTTGCTGGTTCTCTGAATGACTGGTGGAAGCCAATACAGGTGGCTGGCTGTCGTCTCCATCTGCCCGCCTGTCGGCTCCATCCGCCTGGCTGTCGTCTCCATCAGCCAGCCTGTCGGCTCCATCCGCCTGGCTGTCGCCTCCATCAGCCAGTCTGTCGGCTCCATCCGCCTGGCTGTCGCCTCCATCAGCCAGTCTGTCGGCTCCATCCGCCTGGCTGTCGCCTCCATCAGCCAGTCTGTCGGCTCCATCAGCCTGGCTGTCGCCTCCATCAGCCAGTCTGTCGGCTCCATCCGCCTGGCTGTCGCCTCCATCAGCCAGTCTGTCGGCTCCATCCGCCTGGCTGTCGCCTCCATCAGCCAGTCTGTCGGCTCCATCCGCCTGGCTGTCGCCTCCATCAGCCAGTCTGTCGGCTCCATCAGCCTGGCTGTCGCCTCCATCAGCCAGTCTGTCGGCTCCATCCGCCTGGCTGTCGCCTCCATCAGCCAGTCTGTCGGCTCCATCAGCCTGGCTGTCATATCCATCAGCCCGCCAGTCGTCTCCATCAGCCTGGCTGTCATATCCATCAGCCCGCCAGTCGTCTCCATCAGCCTGGCTGTCGTCTCCGACAGCCTGCCCCGAATTTATTACCAATTCATGGGCAAGACACATATCCCCAAGTGTTTTCTCCCGGTAAACTTTCTCAGCCATACCGTTTGTGTGCGCCAGATATCGTGCGAATAAGTGCTTTTCGGAATCGGAATATCGTGAGAGAGTCCACGTTTCACATACACGTCGTGCAAAATGGCTGGTGATATGTGGAAGGCTGTAGCTGTGGAGGAAAAAAAAATCAGTGCATGTAGCTGCATATGGTAGTTTTCACTGGACATCCTTCCCCTACCTTTCATGATAACGCCGGAGAGCAGCGGATGGGTTCCTTACGACCTTCCCGGTACACGTCAGAAAAAAGTTTGCGATTTCTCGGCCAGCAGCAATGGCAGGTCTGATATGTTCTGCGTAGACTTTGAACCACTGAAAAAGAAAAAAAAAACTTGATCTCGAGTTTTTCATGGGGGCAACAGAGGGGTTTCAACCCCATGTGGAGTCGGGTAGCCCGGGTCCCCTGGCTTGTAGAAACCTTACCGAATGTTCTTCCTCTGAAAGCACGAACGATGCTACTTGCGTGGATGCACACTTGTGTGTTTTCACACCGACAATCGTCTTTCGAACACCGCGGTACATGTGATAGGTCCTCCCGTTCCACTCTGAAACCTAAGGTGTAAAAAGAAGGGAGATGATTGAGACGGTTCCGCAATGACCGCTGCCCATGCAGACTAACACTACTTACGGTCAAATTGCGCACAACACCTGGCCTTTGGAGGTGTCTTAGAATCAGAAGAGCCTGGAGGTACAGAATAACTTCCCTTCGGTCCTCTTCTGATCCCCCCTCCTGGACATTCTCTATGCACGCTAGAAATGTGGGTCTCGCTTCGTTCAGTATTTTCTGGCAGTCATTCGGTGTCTTCGAGGGCTTCATCAGCGTATCGTACCTGTGGGGTGAAATACAGTTATATAATTCTTTTAAACAACAGCCGATGTTTGGTAAAAATCTCTCCGAATATTGGGTACCTCTTGCTCACTGAGTCTTGGCAGACTCCCCTGTACAACGTCTTACGCAGGTCCTCCGTAAAGCTCATAAACACCTCACACGCCCGGTATAGCTGAGGATTCTCTATGCTCAGTTGTGTGCCCCTCATCTGGTAGGTGGTGAATCGCCGAATGTGTTTCAGTATTTTGAGGGAGGTCTGGTTCGATAGTTTGAGGCTGCTAAGTTTTTTAAAAAAATCATTCACTTTTGTGGGTTTGTTTAAGTACTCCAGAGTTATAAATCGTGGGTTGATAAAGAAAAGAAACCGAGCGACATTTGATACCTCCTGGTTACAATTAGGGACCCCACGGGTTACTGTCAAATATGTGCGGAAGCTCTTCAACATGGGGCTATTTACTGAGTGACGCCTATACAAGCCGGCGTCCGTTCTAGCCAGGGAGCTTTCATTTTTCCATCGCCTAGACTGAATGTTTTGTGTGCTGCCGTCCATGACCTCAAAGGGGTCCGACTCGGGGCATGGGGCTCCCTCAAAATGGTCTGGAGACTGTTCAGGAACAAGCGGGTCCATCATATGTGAATCTGAGTCCACAGTGGGCAGGTAGCAGGGGGGCAAATAGTCTGTTGGCGCCTGGGTCTGTCCTTCAAAGGTCAGCGGTATGTGGTCTAACTGAAATGTAGGTTTGTTCACTATAAAATACCCACGACTTTCTACAAATGCTACCGTATCTTCCAGGGATTGCAGAGGCTTGAGCTCGCTGAATGCTATAGATGTGCCTTTAGCCGCAACAAGTCTAAGTCGATCTTTGACGACGGCCAAGTTTGTTTTTATCTCCGAGTTGCTTTCGGACCTCATGCACACCCTTCTCAGATGTGTGGACAGGTATTTCGTCACCCTGTGGCATATGGGGCATGTCAGCGGTGTACGTTGGTGGCTGTGGGGAAATAATACAAACGATCACCGCGGTTTTACAACCCTGCAACATGGGGTCCGCCGCAGCCTTGTGTGGCGGTTACATACACCTATATGTGGGCGACGGATGACTTTTACTTACCGCTTCATAGCGACACATTTCCCGCAGCCAAACGGAGCTTTAAAGTCCTTGCATCTGCACCGGAGGTGATCTTTCTTTCCGCTGCACACATCCAGGTACCATCAGCCGAGCGGTTGATGAGCTTCCGCTCTAGGAAAATCGCCTGTATCTTCTATACGGCATCACAGGGGTTGAGGCAGCCATAAGGACGCCACCTGCACGGTTGAAAATCATCAGCAGCGTTGACGGGAAAAACCTAACCTATCTCATATACGTTTGTTCTTTTGCGCTATATGAGAGGAACCTCATTTTCAGATATTTGGTTTGTGAGGCCACGGTGGCGCAGGTGTCAGCGCTGCAGCCTTTCTATTGCTAGGGTCCTGGGTTCAAATCCCTAAAGGGTAAAGTTGAAAAACTTTTTTTTTCTGGACTTAGAAAATTTTTCGACTTGTGTCAGACTTCCAGAGAGGGGAGCATGTCAGTGCGCGCATCCGATTTCAGTTCCAGAGCGATTTCTCCGATGAGTCCTTGATACTTAGTCGTTTTGGCCAAAATTTCTGACTTTTTGAAAATTTCACAAATTTGTGAAAACTTCCACAAAATGAGGTTCTAGTATGTCATAGGGCATCCCAGGAGGGCTTCATATGTGTGGGTAAAATATATATCCCACAGGGGGAAAATTGAAAAAAAGTTGAAAAAAAAAATTTTTGGGGACTTAGAAAATTTTTCGACTTGTGTCAGACTTCCAGAGAGGGGAGCATGTCAGTGCGCGCATCCGATTTCAGTTCCAGAGCGATTCCTCCGATGAGTCCTTGATACTTAGTCGTTTTGGCCAAAATTTCTGACTTTTTGAAAATTTCACAAATTTGTGAAAACTTCCACAAAATGAGGTTCTAGTATGTCATAGGGCATCCCAGGAGGGCTTCATATGTGTGGGTAAAATATATATCCCACAGGGGGAAAATTGAAAAAAAGTTGAAAAAAAAATTTTTTCTGGACTTAGAAAATTTTTCGACTTGTGTCAGACTTCCAGAGAGGGGAGCATGTCAGTGCGCGCATCCGATTTCAGTTCCAGAGCGATTCCTCCGATGAGTCCTTGATACTTAGTCGTTTTTGGCCAAATTTCTGACTTTTTTGAAAATTTCACAAATTTGTGAAAACTTCCACAAAATGAGGTTCTAGTATGTCATAGGGCATCCCAGGAGGGCTTCATATGTGTGGGTAAAATATATATCCCACAGGGGGAAAATTGAAAAAAAGTTGAAAAAAAAAATTTTTGGGGACTTAGAAAATTTTTCGACTTGTGTCAGACTTCCAGAGAGGGGAGCATGTCAGTGCGCGCATCCGATTTCAGTTCCAGAGCGATTCCTCCGATGAGTCCTTGATACTTAGTCGTTTTGGCCAAAATTTCTGACTTTTTGAAAATTTCACAAATTTGTGAAAACTTCCACAAAATGAGGTTCTAGTATGTCATAGGGCATCCCAGGAGGGCTTCATATGTGTGGGTAAAATATATATCCCACAGGGGGAAAATTGAAAAAAAGTTGAAAAAAAAATTTTTTCTGGACTTAGAAAATTTTTCGACTTGTGTCAGACTTCCAGAGAGGGGAGCATGTCAGTGCGCGCATCCGATTTCAGTTCCAGAGCGATTCCTCCGATGAGTCCTTGATACTTAGTCGTTTTGGCCAAAATTTCTGACTTTTTGAAAATTTCACAAATTTGTGAAAACTTCCACAAAATGAGGTTCTAGTATGTCATAGGGCATCCCAGGAGGGCTTCATATGTGTGGGTAAAATATATATCCCACAGGGGGAAAATTGAAAAAAAGTTGAAAAAAAAATTTTTTCTGGACTTAGAAAATTTTTCGACTTGTGTCAGACTTCCAGAGAGGGGAGCATGTCAGTGCGCGCATCCGATTTCAGTTCCAGAGCGATTCCTCCGATGAGTCCTTGATACTTAGTCGTTTTTGGCCAAATTTCTGACTTTTTTGAAAATTTCACAAATTTGTGAAAACTTCCACAAAATGAGGTTCTAGTATGTCATAGGGCATCCCAGGAGGGCTTCATATGTGTGGGTAAAATATATATCCCACAGGGGGAAAATTGAAAAAAAGTTGAAAAAAAAAATTTTTGGGGACTTAGAAAATTTTTCGACTTGTGTCAGACTTCCAGAGAGGGGAGCATGTCAGTGCGCGCATCCGATTTCAGTTCCAGAGCGATTCCTCCGATGAGTCCTTGATACTTAGTCGTTTTGGCCAAAATTTCTGACTTTTTGAAAATTTCACAAATTTGTGAAAACTTCCACAAAATGAGGTTCTAGTATGTCATAGGGCATCCCAGGAGGGCTTCATATGTGTGGGTAAAATATATATCCCACAGGGGGAAAATTGAAAAAAAGTTGAAAAAAAAATTTTTTCTGGACTTAGAAAATTTTTCGACTTGTGTCAGACTTCCAGAGAGGGGAGCATGTCAGTGCGCGCATCCGATTTCAGTTCCAGAGCGATTCCTCCGATGAGTCCTTGATACTTAGTCGTTTTGGCCAAAATTTCTGACTTTTTGAAAATTTCACAAATTTGTGAAAACTTCCACAAAATGAGGTTCTAGTATGTCATAGGGCATCCCAGGAGGGCTTCATATGTGTGGGTAAAATATATATCCCACAGGGGGAAAATTGAAAAAAAGTTGAAAAAAAATTTTTTTCTGGACTTAGAAAATTTTTCGACTTGTGTCAGACTTCCAGAGAGGGGAGCATGTCAGTGCGCGCATCCGATTTCAGTTCCAGAGCGATTCCTCCGATGAGTCCTTGATACTTAGTCGTTTTTGGCCAAATTTCTGACTTTTTTGAAAATTTCACAAATTTGTGAAAACTTCCACAAAATGAGGTTCTAGTATGTCATAGGGCATCCCAGGAGGGCTTCATATGTGTGGGTAAAATATATATCCCACAGGGGGAAAATTGAAAAAAAGTTGAAAAAAAAAATTTTTGGGGACTTAGAAAATTTTTCGACTTGTGTCAGACTTCCAGAGAGGGGAGCATGTCAGTGCGCGCATCCGATTTCAGTTCCAGAGCGATTCCTCCGATGAGTCCTTGATACTTAGTCGTTTTGGCCAAAATTTCTGACTTTTTGAAAATTTCACAAATTTGTGAAAACTTCCACAAAATGAGGTTCTAGTATGTCATAGGGCATCCCAGGAGGGCTTCATATGTGTGGGTAAAATATATATCCCACAGGGGGAAAATTGAAAAAAAGTTGAAAAAAAAATTTTTTCTGGACTTAGAAAATTTTTCGACTTGTGTCAGACTTCCAGAGAGGGGAGCATGTCAGTGCGCGCATCCGATTTCAGTTCCAGAGCGATTCCTCCGATGAGTCCTTGATACTTAGTCGTTTTGGCCAAAATTTCTGACTTTTTGAAAATTTCACAAATTTGTGAAAACTTCCACAAAATGAGGTTCTAGTATGTCATAGGGCATCCCAGGAGGGCTTCATATGTGTGGGTAAAATATATATCCCACAGGGGGAAAATTGAAAAAAAGTTGAAAAAAAAATTTTTTCTGGACTTAGAAAATTTTTCGACTTGTGTCAGACTTCCAGAGAGGGGAGCATGTCAGTGCGCGCATCCGATTTCAGTTCCAGAGCGATTCCTCCGATGAGTCCTTGATACTTAGTCGTTTTGGCCAAAATTTCTGACTTTTTGAAAATTTCACAAATTTGTGAAAACTTCCACAAAATGAGGTTCTAGTATGTCATAGGGCATCCCAGGAGGGCTTCATATGTGTGGGTAAAATATATATCCCACAGGGGGAAAATTGAAAAAAAGTTGAAAAAAAATTTTTTTCTGGACTTAGAAAATTTTTCGACTTGTGTCAGACTTCCAGAGAGGGGAGCATGTCAGTGCGCGCATCCGATTTCAGTTCCAGAGCGATTCCTCCGATGAGTCCTTGATACTTAGTCGTTTTTGGCCAAATTTCTGACTTTTTTGAAAATTTCACAAATTTGTGAAAACTTCCACAAAATGAGGTTCTAGTATGTTATAGGGCATCCCAGGAGGGCTTCATATGTGTGGGTAAAATATATATCCCACAGGGGGAAAATTGAAAAAAAGTTGAAAAAAAAAATTTTTGGGGACTTAGAAAATTTTTCGACTTGTATCAGACTTCCAGAGAGGGGAGCATGTCAGTGCGCGCATCCGATTTCAGTTCCAGAGCGATTCCTCCGATGAGTCCTTGATACTTAGTCGTTTTGGCCAAAATTTCTGACTTTTTGAAAATTTCACAAATTTGTGAAAACTTCCACAAAATGAGGTTCTAGTATGTCATAGGGCATCCCAGGAGGGCTTCATATGTGTGGGTAAAATATATATCCCACAGGGGGAAAATTGAAAAAAAGTTGAAAAAAAATTTTTTTCTGGACTTAGAAAATTTTTCGACTTGTGTCAGACTTCCAGAGAGGGGAGCATGTCAGTGCGCGCATCCGATTTCAGTTCCAGAGCGATTCCTCCGATGAGTCCTTGATACTTAGTCGTTTTTGCCAAAATTTCTGACTTTTTTGAAAATTTCACAAATTTGTGAAAACTTCCACAAAATGAGGTTCTAGTATGTTATAGGGCATCCCAGGAGGGCTTCATATGTGTGGGTAAAATATATATCCCACAGGGGGAAAATTGAAAAAAAGTTGAAAAAAAAATTTTTTCTGGACTTAGAAAATTTTTCGACTTGTGTCAGACTTCCAGAGAGGGGAGCATGTCAGTGCGCGCATCCGATTTCAGTTCCAGAGCGATTCCTCCGATGAGTCCTTGATACTTAGTCGTTTTTGGCCAAATTTCTGACTTTTTTGAAAATTTCACAAATTTGTGAAAACTTCCACAAAATGAGGTTCTAGTATGTTATAGGGCATCCCAGGAGGGCTTCATATGTGTGGGTAAAATATATATCCCACAGGGGGAAAATTGAAAAAAAGTTGAAAAAAAAAATTTTTGGGGACTTAGAAAATTTTTCGACTTGTATCAGACTTCCAGAGAGGGGAGCATGTCAGTGCGCGCATCCGATTTCAGTTCCAGAGCGATTCCTCCGATGAGTCCTTGATACTTAGTCTTTTTCAGAAGTCAGAATTTTGACTTCCAGGACCCACAAATCGTTGATAAATTGAGCCCGCTCACCAGTTCCAAGTGTTTTGGGGTCTCCCCGGTACCAGTAATGCAGCCTGCTCACTATATGTCGCAAAATAGAAAAAAAGTGAAAAAGAACCAGAATGAGGAAATTTCAGGGAGCCGAATCCGCCTAACAGTTCCAGGCGATCGGGTACTTTTTGACATGTGTCCCTAAAGTGGGTATAGGGTGACACTCAATGCAAATACCCAGTTTTGCACACCACCGGCAGAATATATAAGAGAGACGGACCTCTCGGCCCCGACACATTTCGACTCATTTAAGCTGGTTTTCACCTCTGTAGACCCGGGCACGTGTTTTGTCTATGAGTCCCTGTTCAGCTGGAGGTCTGCACCTTGGCTGAACCCAGACTTCCGCAGCTGCGTGGGGGGGCTTTTGCCGGTCGCCCATCCCAAGTAAGAGAGGTGTTCCTGGGTTGAAGTGAGCCTGGCCAGACCCCCCGCGGGCCCTGGTTCTCCACATGGGGGCGCCGTCAAGGCTAAAATCTGGATTTTTAGGCTGAGGAGAGGCTCCATGAGGGCGGATGCTTTCGTGGCTTCGACCCCAGTGCTGTTCCACATCCAGTACCCCCTCTGCAAGGGCGCCTGTACCCGAGTCTCGCTTCCAGGACTCTTGGGCATGCATCTCCTGACGACAGGGTTTTGCACACCACCGGCAGGATATATAAGAGAGACGGACCTCTCATCCTCGACACATTTCGACTCATTTAAGCTGGTTTTCACCTCTGTAGACCCGGGCACGTGTTTTGGCTATGAGTCCCTGTTCAGCTGGAGGTCTGCACCTTGGCTGAACCCAGACTTCCGCAGCTGTGTGGGGGGGCTTTTGCCGGTCGCCCATCCCAAGTAAGAGAGGTGTTCCTGGGTTGAAGTGAGCCTGGCCAGACCCCCCGCGGGCCCTGGTTCTCCACATGGGGGCGCCGTCAAGGCTAAAATCTGGATTTTTAGGCTGAGGAGAGGCTCCATGAGGGCGGATGCTTTCGTGGCTTTGACCCCAGTGCTGTTCCACATCCAGTACCCCCTCTGCAAGGGCGCCTGTACCCGAGTCTCGCTTCCAGGACTCTTGGGCACGCATCTCCCGATGACAGGGGTTTGCAGCCTCCGTACTTGGGCAAGTCCCTCCACGACCCCCTGCTTTTCCTCCGATCGATCTGGCGCAGCGCTCCTGGGTGGGGAGGTGGCGCCGCTCGCTCGGCCCGGGCTTTGGAGCTCGCGCCGGCTTAAGGTGAGCGGTCCCCTTCCTCCTCTACCCCTGGGCTTCCGACACCTATCTTTGGGCGCGCACGCCGGCCTCGCATCCCGTCTGCGGAGGTGGCCGAGCCGTGGGGAGTTTGATTCGAACCGAGCGAAGGCAGCGGTCTGACGACCCGCACGGGCGAACGGCGGGGCGCCCACCCACCCAGGCGTGGGGGCCCGTCGTCCGAATCGCTCCCTGTGCGGGGAAGCACAATGATCTTCTCCGAGGGCGGCCCTTTTCTTCCAGATGCGTACCCGGCCAGCGGAGGTTCGGGCCCGACAGGGTGGCCTCCGCGGCGGTGGCGACAGCGGCGGCGGTGGGTGGCGTCTCCGCGCCACTGCCGAGCTTCGTGATTTTCAGTCTTTTCCCGAGCCCCTACGAAAGTGGGGAGGACGACAGAGGTGTGGAGGCAGGCGATGGGGGTTCTCACCGTGTGGTGTGCCCCAGCCCGACCGTCGCCTTCCCCCTCGACCCTCGTCCTCCCAGGCGGCTTGGTCAGGGAGCAGGAGAGAGAGCGAGAGAGGGAGAGCGGAAACCCCAGAGCCAAGGGGTTAGATGGAGAACGGGAGAAGGAACGAGGGCCAAGAGGTAGGGAGTACGGTGAAAGGCCGACCTGGGATCCCCCGCGCTCCCGCCCTGGGCGGGGAGCATCCCTGGGAAGAAAAGCCGCTTGGGCATCCCTTTGAGGTTATGGGCGCGAGCGGGAAGAGGGACTACGCTGGAGGGCGACGCCGACACGGCCAGGCCGACGACCACCCACGCGACCTCCGCGTCGCCGGGTTAGTGCCAGAGCCGCGGCGGACCCCGACGGCCAGCCCCCCTCTCCCAATCCTCGTGCCTGTCCGCCGGTGGGTCGAGGACCCCCCGCGGCGGAGGCAGGTCTAAGCCAGACGGTGGCGCCGCATAGGCCCACCCCCGCATGCCATCTCCCCGA
>NW_027362770.1:209613483-209623483 GCF_046119375.1 Phyllobates terribilis | reverse complement strand
CGTGAGCACGTTTCTCCCGACGACAGGGGTTTGCAGCCTCCGTACTTGGGCAAGTCCCTCCACGCACCCCTGCTCTTCCTCCGATAGATCTGGCGCAGCGCTCCCGGGTGGGGAGGTGGCGCCGCTCGCTCGGCCCGGGCTTTGGAGCCCGCGCCCGCTTAAGGTGAGCGGTCCCCTTCCTCCTCTACCCCCGGGTTTTCGACACCTATCTTTGGGCGCGCACGCCGACCTCGCCTCCCGTCCGTGGAGGTGGCCGAGCCGTGGGGAGTTTGACGCGACCCAAGCGAAGGCAGCTGTCTGACGACCCGCACGTGCGAACGGCATGGTGCCCACCCACCAAGGCGTGGGGGCCCGTCGTCTGAATCGCTCCCTGTGTGGGGAAGCACAAGTATCTCCGAGGGCGGCCCTTTTCTTCCAGATGCGTACACGGCCAGCGGAGGCCCGCGCCGCCCCTCGTGTCCGAAAGGGCGGCCTCCGCGGCGGTGGCGATAGCGGCGGTGGTGGGTGGCGTCTCCGCGCCACTGCCGAGCTTCGCGCTTTCCAGTCTTTTCCCGGATACCTATGTCAGTGGGGAGGATGACAGAGGTGTGGAGGAAGGCGAAGGGGGTTCTCACCGTGCAAGGGCGCCTGTACCCGAGTCGCGCTTCCAGGACTCGTGGGCACGTTTCTCCTGACGACAGGAGTTTGCAGCCTCCATACTTGGGCAAGTCCCTCCACGCACCCCTCCTCTTCCTCCGATCGATCTGGCGCAGGGCTCCCGGGTGGGGAGGTGGCGCAGCTCGCTCGGCCCGGGCTTTGGAGCCCGCGCCGGCTTAAGGTGAGCGGTCCCCTTCCTTCCCTACCCCCGGGCTTTCGACACCTATCTTTGGGCGCGCACGCCGGCCTCCCGTCCGCGGAGGTGGCCGAGCCTTGGGGAGTTTGACCCGACCTCAGTGAAGGCAGCGGTCTGACGACCCGCATGGGCTAACGGCGGGGCGCCCACCCACCCAAGTGTGGGGGCCCTTCGTCCGAATCGCTCCCTGTGCGGGGATGCACAACGATCTTCTCCGAGGGTGGCCCTTTTCTTCCAGATGTGTACCCGGCCAGGTCGGCCTCCGCGGCGGTGGCGATAGCGGCGGCGGTGGGTGGCGTCCCCGCGCCACTGCCGAGCTTCGCGATTTCCAGTCTTTTCCCGAGCCCCTACGTCAGTGGGGAGGACGACAAAGGTGTGGAGGCAGGCGAAGGGGGTTCTCACCGTGCGGTGTGCCCCAGCCCGACCGTCGCCTTTCCCCCTCGACCCTCGTCCTCCCAGGTGGCTCGGCAGGGAGAAGGAGAGAGAGAGCGAGAGAGGGAGAGTGGAAACCCCAGAGCCGAGGGGTTATATGGAGAACGGGAGAAGGAGCGAGGGCCAAGAGGTAGGGAGTACGGTGAAAGGCCGACCTGGGATTCCCCTGCGCTCCCGCCCCCCGGGGCGCGGAGCAGCCCTGGGAAGAAAAGCCGCTCGGGCATCCCTTTGAGGTTACGGGCACGAGCGGGAAGAGGGACTACGCTGGAGGGCGAAGCCGACACGGCCAGGCCGACAACCTCCGCGTCGCCGGGTTAGTGCCGGAGCCGCGGAGGACCCCGAGGGCCAGCCCCCCTCTCCCAATCCTCGTGCCTGCCCGCCGGTGGGTCGAGGACCCCCCGCGGCGGAGGCAGGTCCAAGCCAGACGGTGGCGCCGCATAGGCCCACCCCCACACGCCATCTCCCCGAGCGACCCTGTGTGTCGTCTTGGGTGCGGTTGGTGAGACGGGGGCGGCCGTGGCATCCTCCGGAGGCCAGTCACCTCGCCCTCCCCGTGCAAGTGGTGTTTTCCAGACACCTGCCACTTCGGGACCACGCACTGCACAGCGAGCTGCTCCTCCCGCACATGTCCCCGGTGCTGCGAGGGCTCCGTTCCCCGCCCCCCCAGGGAAGCCCCACACCATCCCACATCCTCTCCTGGATGCCGCATGCCCTACCTATACCCGTTCCGTCCGGGCGCCCTGCCGCCACGGGGCTCTTCCGCCGCCCTCTCTTCCCGCAGGCCTCTCCTCTCCCGAACCTCGATGCGGTCCAGTCGTGTTGGGGGGCTACCTGGTTGATCCTGCCAGTAGCATATGCTTGTCTCAAAGATTAAGCCATGCACGTGTAAGTACACACGGACGGTACAGTGAAACTGCGAATGGCTCATTAAATCAGTTATGGTTCCTTTGATCGCTCCAAACCGTTGACTCGGACAACTGTGGTAATTCTAGAGCTAATACGTGCAAATGAGCGCTGGCCGCCAGGGATGCGTGCATTTATCAGACGAAAACCAATCCGGGGTCCCGGGCGCGGCGTCGGGACGGTCCTCCGTGGCCTCCCCCCTGCTGCGCTCTCACCGTAAGCGTTGCGACTCTGGATAACCTCGGGCCCATCGCACGTCCCCGTGACGGCGACGATCCATTCGGGTGTCTGCCCTATCAACTTTTGATGGTACTTTCTGTGCCTACCATGGTGACCACGGGTAACGGAGAATCAGGGTTCGATTCCGGAGAGGGTGCCTGAGAAACGGCTACCACATCCAAGGAAGGCAGCAGGCGCGCAAATTACCCACTCCCGACCCGGTGAGGTAGTGTCGAAAAATAACAATACAGGACTCTTTCGAGGCTCTGTAATTTGAATGAGTACACTTTAAATCCTTTAATGAGGATCTATTGGAGGGCAAGTCTCATGCCAGCAGCCACGGTAGCAGGAAGTGGAGGAGGTGTGGCCTGTGTTCCTAGCTGAGTGAGAGCTGTGTGGAGGAGCTCCTGGGAAGCTCCAACTAGGACTTTTTTCTAAGCCCGACCCTTGCCTCTTCGTTTTCCCAGGACCGAGGCAGGGGTGTCGGGGGGCATCCCCGGGCTCCGGCCCTCCCGGTCTGGGCCGGGTGGGGTCGGAGGACTGAATATGGATCCATCGGAGGACTCTGTGAGCAGGTCTGGGAGGCTGTCCCAGCGTGAAGCGGCTACGGTGAGCATGCCGGCATCGGCTAACAAGGTGACTGGCAAGCCCAAGGGAAGCAAGGGGAGTGCCCCATGGGCCGAGAGGGGCCCGGACGAGTCGGCGGAGGCTTTCTCCCAGCGGGTGGTGGAGATGTTCTGGTGCCACGAAAAGGGGAAGGTGGCACTGGCGAAACTCCTGCTGGAGTTGCGGCAGGCCAAGGCGCTATATAATGCAGCAGCCCAGAGGAAGCGCCCGGCGATCGCCACGCAAATCCAGAGGGTCAAGGAGCCCCGCCCCCTGTCCCACCCCCTGTCCCGCCCACCATAGCGCTGGGTGCTGCCCCAGGGGTTACCCCAGCCATGGAGGAGGAGAAGGTGGGGGGTGGAGTAAGAGGCGCACTGTTAGTGAGAGCAGAGGATAGTGTGGGTGCGGGCACAAAGGCTGGGGGATCGCGGTCCGGGGCTCCGCCCCTTGCCTCGCCCACATCGGCGCTCGGCGTGGCCACCATGAGAGACACACGTGGAACTGCGGAGCCCAGCGGCACCCGGTCTGCCGACCCGCCCCTAGCCCCGCCCACCTCGGCGCTCGGAGTGGCCACCATGAGAGACACACGTGGAACTGCGGAGCCCAGCGGCACCCGGTCTGCCGGCCCGCCCCTAGCCCTGCCCAACTGAGCGCTCGGCATGGCCACCATGAGAGGCACACGTGGAACTGCAGAGCCCAGCGGCACCCGATCTGCTGGCCCGCCCCTAGCCCCGCCCACCTCGGCGCTCGGCGTGGCCAGCATGAGAGACACATGTGGAACTGCAGAGCCCAGCGGCACCCGGTCTGCCGGCCCGCCCCTAGCCCCGCCCACCTCAGATCTCTGCACGGCCACCATGAGAGGCACACGTGGAACTACCGAGCCCAGCGGCCCCAAGTCTGCCAACCAGCTCCAAGCCCCACCCACCTCGGCGCTCGGCACGGTCACCATGACAGGCACACGTGGAACTACCGAGCCCAGCGGCCCCCAGTCTGCCAACCAGCCCCAAGCCCCGCCCACCTCGTCGCTCGGCGCGGCCACCATGAGAGCCGCGAGTGGAACTACAGAGCCCAGCAGTTCCCGATCTGCTGGTCCGCCTCTAGTCCCGCCCACCGCAGCGCTCGGCACTGCCTCTGTACAGTCTGTGGGCGGAGGGAAGGAGGGAGGCAGGAGGGACATGAAAGAAAAAGCAGCTAGCAATGCTTATAGTACCACAAGGCTCAGCAAGCCTTGCGCCGGTGCCCCGCCCCTCGTCCTGCCCACCGCAGCACCTGGAGTTGCCCAGAAGAAACCTGCGGCTGGGAGGGAGGCAGCAGGAAAAACAGCAGGGAAGACAGAGGCGGATCCAGGAACAGTGTCCCAGGAGGTGGCAGTAACCCCGGTCGAGCAGCCTGCCAGTGTTACTGGGGAGCCTCCTAAATCTTCCGGTCTGCGTCCTGAGCAGGTGGCGCTGCCTGCCTCCAGCACATCAGAGGAGGAGGACATGGAGGCGTCTTCGGGCTCCGGGGGGATCATGGCGGCCATCCGGTTGCTGGAGTCCCCGGTGAACCTCCAGCATTTTTGTTTCGGGGATGAAGATCCGGGACCCGGAAAGGAGAAGAAGGGGCGCAAGAAGAAGGCACAGGAGACGGTGAGTATGCGTTACGTGTTTAATGATGATACTGATGCTGCTGCTGCTGTCTCCTGTGTAACCCCCTCCGGTCAAGGGCGCCCAGATCATGAAGTTGGTCCTCGGCGCAGGTCCGGTGGGGAGAGTAAAGGCAAATGTAAGGCGAGTGGTGATGGTGTGGCGATCCCTACGGAGGACAGTAGGGATGGCAAAGGGTCATCGCTGGCGGTGGCGCCAGATATATTCAGTGTGGTGGAGTTCCCATCTCTGTCTCCCATGGCCTCTGGGTCTCGGGCAGAGGGAGGTGGGGGTTGCGGCGGTGGAGCCGAAGCAGCTTTTTCAGAGATCTTGGCTGATGTCCGGAGGATGGTGGGGGAGGAGAGAGCCTCTGCTTCCATATCTGGCCAGAGGGTTGAGGGGCCGCATGCTGGGGACAAGGCTGCTGGGGGTAAACCGGCCGGGGTGTCTGCACCTGTGAGGTTGGTAAAACCCGGCGCCCAAAATCCCGGCCCCTGTGATACCCAGCGCATGAATATTGGAGGGTCCAAGGTGGCAGAGGGGGAGAAGGGGAGTAAGGACAATGCTGCGGATGTGGTGAGTGTCCTGAAACCCCCCCCCAGTGATGCCAGGAACTTGGGTAAAGCGGTTAGTACCCCACCTGTTCTGGCTGGCATGGATGGGGTGCATGAGGTGGGGATGAATGGGGTACATGAAGGAGGTGAGGATGTAGGTGAGGATGCAGGTATGGAAGTGGTGAGTGGTACGGCTGGTGGTGATGGTAGTGGTCCAGGGGTGGTAGGTGAGGCTGTGAGGCAGATTGTGAGTGTGAATGAGGGGCCAAGTGTGAGGCCAAGGAATCCCGGTTCGTTGGCGGACTCGATAGAGGGCGGTTCACATGTCCGCACCTTTGCGGCGGCCGCTACCGCGGGTAGTGGAGGTTCCTTGTCAGGGGACGCTGGGCAGGGTTATTGCAATGGCGTCTACTGGGGAGAGTTGTCCATTACAGTGGAGGTAGGGAGGTAGATTTATCGTTCTGGATAGACCGACATGGTCTGTCCGCCTTCCGAGAGTTAGGGGCAGAGAACGTTACGTGGTCTCTGCCGACAGCAGGGCAGGGTGGCGTCCGTAGGAATGTGGTCCGTCTCCGGTGGGAAGGCAATGAAACGTGCCCCTCTAGGGACAAGGTGGTGGAGCTTTTCCTGGGGATGGGCTTCAGGGCTGATGACATCTATGCCCTGATTCATCCCTATGGTACCACCTTTTTCGACGTCAGCTTTGTGAGATCAGAGGGCCTAGAGCTCTTCTGGTCTCAGTATGAGCTGGCTCGGATTTGCCCTGAATGGCGAGGGTTTATAGTCCAGGCTATCTCTCGCCAAAACTCAGTGAAGAAAGTGACCGTGCTCACCAGTAACGAGTCACTTTCTGAGATGGACATCATGAGCAGGTATGGGGAGGTGGTCCAGATTTCCCAAAAAGAATCTGGACAAGCATGGCATCTGGTCAGGCGCCTGGACCTTTATGGTAAAACTGAAGGTCTTGGGTTACTCGGTTACCCACATTCCCACTTCAACATTCTTGGGAAGGGACCGAATCCTGATCTTTTACCAGGGGCAGCCGAAGTTGTGCCACAGGTGCGGCAGCCCCTCTCACTTCAGCGCGGGGTGCAAGGTGGAGAAGTGCGCGATGTGTGGAGGGGTGGGTCATCTGGCCGCAACCTGTAGGGACATTCGGTGTAATCTGTGTGGTGTCTTGGGACACCCGTTTAGTCGCTGTCTGCGCTCCTATGCCAATGTTGGCCTGAATTCGGGAGGTGCTGGTAGGGAGGAGGCGAGGACCAGACCAGCCGGTGAAGGGACTAGCGGCGGCGTAGGAAGTAAGGGACCGGTGAGGAGCAGAACTCCCCCTGAGGCGGGAGGGAAAGAACAGCGTCCGAGGAGAGTGGTGGAGAGGGACCAGGGGATTATGTCCCTGCCTCTGGTCCCTAGTTCGGGGGAGCATGCAGCTGAGGTCCCGGACAGTGAGATAAACGAAGAGGTCAGGAGGATGGTCAGGGAGGATGGGGCCACCTCTCCCTTATCCTCATCCAGTGAAGGTGTGGATGAGGGGGGGAATGAAGAGTGGCAGCAGCAAAAGAAGAGGGAGAAGAAAAGGGTGAGGAAGAATGGTAACTCGAAGGAGAAGGCCACCCGGGGCCAGATGCCAAAGGAAGGCTCTTCCTTCCTTCCTCCGGTGGAGCTCTCCAACCAGTACCAGGCCCTAAGCGAGTCTCCCTTGTCTTCAGATGGGTAGGAAGAGGGGGGTCTGGTGCTGGGGGTTGCGGACAAGGATGTAGGGGCTAAAGGGGGCAACAGGCCCTCAACATCGGGGGTCGGGGAAATCGGGCCTCTGGTGGTGGGGGTCGACCCAGGGCCTCCTGACAAAGGCAAGGGTGCGCCTGAAACAGTTGTGCCCGTTAAAGTTGTGTCTGGAACAGCAGGTATGGATGTGTCGGTGTGCCTGAAACGTGCTATATTGTCCTCTGAGGAGGAAAATGGAGCACATGTAAAGGGTAAGGGGGGTGGGAAGAAGGTCGCTGTCCAACCTGATCACTCATGATGGCGGCACTCACCCCGTTGACGCTGGCGACCATTAATGTTGCCAGCATAAAGTCTGATGCGGCTAGGTTCACGGCCTCTCATTTTCTCGGCCAGCTTGATGCCGACATTTTGTTTTTGCAGGAGACCAGGTTGGCCGATCTCACGTCCCTTAAAAAAGCTAAGAGGGAGTGGGTACACGGGCCTTCCTATTGGTCTCTTGCGGCTGAGCCGTATAGCGAGGTGGCGGTCCTTTTCAAGACCGCAGATGTAGTATGCCGACGGCTTATTGAGTTGGAAATGGGGAGGTGCTTGATCTTGGATGTGTTCATAAGGGGACAAGAGCTTCAGCTCATAAACATCTATGGTCCCCAGACTAAGTGGGACCGCAAGTGTCTCTTTATGAGTATTAAACCCTTTTTGTTTTGTAGCCGACAGGTGGTCTTTGGAGGGGACTTCAACAATGTCTCGAGGCCCCAAGACAGAGGAGGTTCCAGAGACCGGTTGGCCTACGACAGCGTCGCCTTGAATAGCATAGTTAGTGAGGCTCGCCTAGTGGATGTCCACATCCGGAACACCACGGGCCACGCGGGTTACACTTATTTCAGAGGTAGTCAGACTAGGTCTAGAATAGACAGGTTTTATTTGAAGGAGGAGGCAGTCTCTTCACCTTTATCGGTGGTAGAGGTTGAATTCTCCGACCACTGCCTGATTATGTTTTCTCTGAATGTTACAGAGACTCCTCGGATGGGAAGAGGTTTTTGGAAGCTGAATTCATCACTCCTGAAGGAAGCAGCTGTAAGACGGTCCTTTGAGGATTTCTTTCAAAGTCAGGTACCGCTACTGGGCCTTGGTAACACTAAGTCAGAGTGGTGGGAGATCTTCAAACATCGGGTGGCGAGATTCTTCCGCCAGCTTTCTAACCTCAGAAGCCTGAACAGGGATCTCCTGTATCAGGGCCTGAGGAGGAAACTCGAGGAACTTGTCTCGACTGGGGGTGGCCGTGAGGACATCACCAGGGTGAAAGCCTTACTCAATAGATGTCAGTATGATAGGCACACATCTTTGGTTTTTGAGAGGGACTTCGGGAAGTATCGCTCACCCGACCCTTACAGAAACTGCAAGATGTCAGTAAGTAGTAAGATAGTGGCGGGTCTGAGGGACAGTGCAGGATCCCTGACCAGGTCCAGGTCAGGGATCTTGGAGGTCGTCAGATCCTTTTACTTACATCTCTTGGGGAGGAAGGAGCTGGATCGAGATGAGACGTCGGCTTTCCTGGCTGAGGCCATTCCTGAATCAGGGGTAGACCCCTCGCTCGATGTCTTGGTGGATGAGATGAAAGAAGAGGAAGTTAGACTGGCAATTGACGGGCTCCAGCTCAAAAAATCACCAGGTCCGGACGGCTTAACGTCGGAGTTCTACAGGACCTTTAATGACCTTTTGGTCCCCTTATTGACTCAGGTTTTTAATGAGTGTTTCTCCTCGGGCACTCTTCCGAGATCAATGAGGTTGATCCTTCTTTCTAAGGGAAAGGATCCGTCGCACATTGAGAAATGGAGGCCCATAGCGCTTCTCAATGTGGACAGGAAGGTTTTGGCTAAAGTACTCTTTAACAGGTTAGTGAAGTTTGCGCCACGGCTCCTTTCGGAGTCCCAGCACTGCTGTGTTCCTAGCCGTAGCACTTTTAGTGCTGTTCTCGGTGTCCGGGAGGCTGTGGAGCAGGGTAGGGCTGGCCTCTGGAAGGGGGGGGTATCTGCTGTCCTTGGATCAGGCCAAAGCCTTTCACCGGGTTGATCACGAGTACCTGTGGTCCGCTCTTCTGAGGTATGGTCTGCCAGGGAGGTTCGTGGACTGGCTGAAGACATTGTACAGAGGGGCGGAGAGTTTCCCACTTGTGAATGGTTGGATTGGACAGGCCTTTGCGGTGGGCTCTGGCGTTCGTCAGGGATGTCCTCTCAGTCCCCTGCTGTATGTGTTCGCGATTGATCCCTTCATAAGGAGGGTGGATCGTGGACCAGTAGCGGGGGTGAGGATGGACCAGGCGGCCGATCGGGAGGCCGCCCTGAAGGTAGTGGCCTATGCTGATGATGTCTCTGTTTTTGTCTCCTCGGAAGAGGAGGTGCGGGCAGTGATGTCTGAGGTGGAGGGCTACTCCAGGGCCTCTGGTTCCATTGTCAATCGGAGCAAGTGTGGGAGTCTTTGGCTGGGGGGAGGAGATCCCAGGTTTGATCTCCCGGACACTCTCCCAGAGCCCCAAGAGTATGCCAAGATCCTAGGCGTTGAATTTGGCCAGGGTGATTACCCAACCAAAAACTGGGAAGGTAGACTTAAAACTGCCGCCCAGAGAGTGGACCAGTGGAAGGGTTGGTCTTTGACCCTGAGGGAAAGGGTGAGCTTGTGCAAAGGTTTCCTGCTCCCATTGTTAATGTATCTAGGCAGCGTTTGTATTTTGCCAGAGCCTTCCAACTGTTATGGGGAAACAGGCTGAACCTAGTCAAGCGGGAGGTTACTTACCGTACGAGGAGACTAGGGGGGTTGAATATGGTCAACCCCGTGGTGTTCTTGGTTTGCACCTTTCTTAAGCTAAATATATCAAACCTCTGGAAAGAGAGGGCTCCTCTGTGGGTATTCTCCTGTAGGGGATGGTTGAAGTCCTTCTTCCAGGATTGGGAGACAGGAGGGCGTGTGAAGGATCTTCGCACACCGCACGGGCATCTCCCGGCTTATGTTACCCCGGTTTTGAAAGTAATACACCGGTGGGGTTTGGGAGTGTGGGAGGTGAGGACTCTCACGAGGAAACTTCTCGAGGAGAGGATCTTAACGACCCA
>NW_027362770.1:209603483-209610983 GCF_046119375.1 Phyllobates terribilis | reverse complement strand
TACTTCCGCTCTGCCTGAGCTACCCGCACGCGGAGGGGCGGCGACGGTCCAGCGAGGGTTATCGCCGTGCGGACGACGACGACGGGAGGGTGTGGGGAGCCCCTCTTGCTCCGTCGTCCCGACGGACGCCTGGCCTCTCTGGGGGATCCTGCCGTGTTCCCCCCCGCCCAGGAAAAAACCCACATGAAAGGCCGTCCCGGGTACCGTTCGCCCGTGCGCCCCTATACCCCTCTCCCCGGGGTTGCGGGACCGGGGGGTAGGTCGAGAAGTCTCGAGCCCTCCGTTGTTCCCCTCCCCGCCGGAGGGAGGGACGGCGGAGGCCGAGCACCCGGGGCAACAGGGCCAAGAAAAATCCCCTATGCACCCCCTCTGTTGCCGGCCGACGTACTGAAAAACCGGGCGCCCCAGAGCGCCCGGACCCAGAAGCGTGACTCTTAACGGTGGATCACACGGCTCGCGCTTCGATGAAGAACGCAGCTAGCTGCGAGAATTAGTGTGAATTGCAGGACACATTGATCATCGACACTTCGAACGCACCTTGCGGCCCCGGGTTTCTCCCGGGGCTATGCCTGTCTGAGGGTCGCCCCTCCGTCGATCGCCTCCGTGGCGCAGCTGGGGTCCCGTCGCAAGGGATTTTCAGAGGGAGGCCCGAGGCTTCGCACCCCGACGCCCTCTCTCTCTCTCCCTTACGTCCCCCCAAGGCTAGACCCACCCGCCCGGTTACCCTCCGCCCCGACCCAGAGCGTGCTGTGAGGCTGTCTGTGGAGACACAGGGCTGCCTCCGGAGCTTCCAGGGGTTGGGGGGTAGCCGCCTGGGGCGGCATGGAAGGGCACGCTCGCAGACCAGACTAAAGACCTCAGATCAGACGTGGCGACCCGCTGAATTTAAGCATATTAATAAGCGGAGGAAAAGAAACTAACCAGGATTCCCTCAGTAACGGCGAGTGAAGAGGGAAGAGCCCAGTGCTGAATCCCTGTCCGTCCGGCGGGCGTCGGGAAATGTGGCATACGGGAGACCGGACCACCTCGGCGTCGCTCGGGGGCCCGAGTCCTTCTAATAGTGGCCCCAGCCCGTGGACGGTGGTAGGCCGTGTATTCTACGGTTGGAATAAAAGTTCAGACGAATATTTGAATGACTTTATTATTGGTTGTAATTTTTCTCAGTTTTACACTGGTTTGGTGCACCTAATTGGGATGAGCCGAAAGGTGTTTAAGCCTAGCCGCTCAATAGGCTTCGCTATCGGCCTCATGATTTCCATATTGTCTGCTTGCTGGTTCTCTGAATGACTGGGGGAATCCAATACAGGTGGCTGACTGTCGTCTCCATCAGTCCGCCTGTCACCTCCATCAACCTGGCTGTCGTCTCCATCAGCCAGCCTGTCGTCTCCATCAGCCAGCCTGTCGTCTCCATCAGCCAGCCTGTCGTCTCCATCAACCTGGCTGTCATATCCATCAGCCCGCCTGTCGTCTCCATCAACCTGGCTGTCGTCTCCATCAGCCAGCCTGTTGGCTCCATTAGCCTGGCTGTCGTATCCATCAGCCCGCCTGTCGTCTCCATCAACCTGGCTGTCTTCTCCATCAGCCAGCCTTTCGGCTCCATCAGCCTGGCTGTCGTCTCCAACAGCCTGCCCCGAATTTATTACCAATTCATGGGCACGACACATATCCACAAGTGCTTTCTCCCGGTAAACTTTCTCAGCCATACCATTTGTGTGCGCCAGATATCGTGCGAATAAGTGTTTTTCGGAATCGGAATATCGTGAGAGAGTCCACGTTTCACATACACGTCGTACAAAATGGCTGGTGACATGTGGAAGGCTGTAGCTGTGGAGGAAAAACAATCAGTGCCTGTAGCTGCATATGATAATTTACACTGCATATTCTTCCCCCACCTTTCATGATAACGCCGGAGAGCAGCGGATGGGTTCATTACGACCTTCCCGGTACACGTCAGAAAAAAGTTTGCGATTTCTCGGCCAGCAGCAATGACAGGTCTGATATGTTCTGCATAGACTTTGAACCACTGAAAAAGAAAAAAAAACTTAATCTCGAGCCAGAGGGTATACCTCAAACGAGTTTTGCATGGGGACAACAGAGGGGTTTCAACCCCATGTGGAGTCGGGTAGCCCGGGTCCCCTGGCTTGTAGAAACCTTACCGAATGTTCTTCCTCTGAAAGCACGAACGATGCTACTTGAGTGGATGCACACTTGTGTGTTTTCACACCGACAATCGTCTTTCGAACACCGCGGTACATGTGATAGGTCCTCCCGTTCCACTCTGAAACCTATGGTGTAAAAAGAAGGGAGATGATTGAGACGGTTCCGCAATGACCGCTGCCCATGCAGACTAACACTACTTACGGTCAAATTGCGAACAACACCTGGCCTTTGGAGGTGTCTTAGAATCAGAAGGGCCTGGAGGTACAGAATAACTTCCCTTCGGTCCTCTTCTGATCCCCCGTCCTGGACATTCTCTATGCTCGCTAGAAATGTAGGTCTTGCTTCGTCCAGTATTTTCTGGCAGTCATTCGGTGTCTTGGAGGGCTTCATCAGCGTATCGTACCTGTGGGGTGAAATACAGTTATAGCACTTTTTTACCCAACAGCCGATGTTTGGTAAAAATCTCTCAGAATATTGGGTACCTCTTGCTCACTGAGTCTTGGCAGACTCCCCTGTACAACGTCTTACGCAGGTCCTCCGTAAAGTTCATAAACACCTCACACGCCCTGTATAGCTGAGGATTCTCTATGCTCAGTTGTGTGCCCCTCATCTGGTAGGTGGTGAATCGCCGAATGTGCTTCAGTATTTTGAGGGAGGTCTGGTTCGATAGTTTGAGGCTGCTGAGTTTTTTTAAAAAATCATTCACTTTTGTTGGTTTGGTTAAGTACTCCAGAGTTATAAATCTTGGGTTGATAAAGAAAAGAAACCGTGCAACATTCAATACCTCCTGGTTACAATTAGGGACCCCACGGGTTACTGTCAAATATGTGCGGAAGCTCTTCTACATGGGGCTATTTACTGAGTGACGCATATACAAGCCGGCGGCCGTTCTAGCCAGGGAGCTTTCGTTTCTCCATTGCCTAGACTGAATGTTTTGTGTGCTGCCATCCATGGCCTCAATGGGGTCCGACTCGGGGCATGGGGCTCCCTCAAAATTGTGTGCAGATTGTTCAGGGACAGGCGCGTCCATCATATGTGAATATGACTCCACAGGGGGCACGTAGCATGGGGGCAAACAGTCTGTTGGCGCCTGGGTCTGTCCTACAGAGGTCAGCGGTATGTTTTCTAACTGAAATGTAGGTTTGTTTACTATAAAATACCCACGGCTTTCGGCAAATGCTACCACATCTTCCAGGGATTGCAGAGGCTTGAGCTCGCTGAATAGTATAGCTGTGCCCTTAGCCGCGACAAGTCTAAGTCGATCTTTGGCGATAGCCAAGTTTTTTTTTATCTCCGAGACGCTTTCGGACCTCATGCACACCCTTCTCAGATGTGTGGACAGATATCTCGTCACCCTGTGGCACACGGGGCAAGTCAGCGGTGTACGTTGGTGGATGTGGGGAAATAAGCAACACAAACGTTCACTGCGGTTTTACAACCGTGCAACATGGGGTCCGCCGCAGCCTGGTGTGGCGGTTACAATCTCCTATATGTGGGCGACGAATAACTTCTACTTACCGCTTCATAGCGACACGTTTCCCGCAGTCAAATTGAGCTTTAAAGTCCTTGCATCTGCAGCGGAGGTGATCTGAATTTCTGCCGCACACATCCAGGCTGCATCAGCCGCTCGGCTGATTAGTTTCCGCTCTAGGGGCTAATCACTGCTCTCGCGTAACAGGTGATGAGTCGCTCGCACGGGTGCAAATCACCTGTAGTGCTGCTGGAAATATTCAAACCTGGATATATTCCTCCGTATCTTCTATACGGCATCACAGGGGTTGAGGCACCCATAAGGCAGCCACCTGCACGGTTGAAAAGCATCAGCAGCGTTGACGGAAAAAACCTAACCTATCTCATATACGTTTGTTCTATTGCGCTATATGAGAGGAACCTCATTTTCAGACATTTGGTTTGCGAGGTTAGCTTATGGGAAATATCTGTGTGCAGGAAACTTCCAGAGAGGTAGGAAATGTCAGTGAGCGCATCCGATTTCAGTTCCAGAGCGATTTGCCCGATGAGTCCTTCACACTTAGTTGTTTTCAGCCAAATTTCTGACTTTTTGAAAATTTCACTTTTTTGGGAAAATATCCAGTAAATGAGGGAATAATATGTGTGAGGGTATCCCAGGAGAGTTCCAAATGTGTGGGTGAAATATATATCCCACGGGGGTAAAATTGAAAAAAAGTTGAAAAACTGTCCCCGGTTGCAGTAATGCAGTCTACCCACTAGATGTTGCCAAAGAGGCAAAAAGTAAAAAAGAGCCAGAATGAGGAAATTCTTGTGAGCCGAATCCAGGTGACACTACCAAGCGATGGGACACTTTTTTGCAAGTGTCCCTGTAGAGGGTATAGGGTGACACTCCATGCAAATACTCAGTTTTGCAGACCACCGGAAGAATATATGAGAGAGAGGTACCTCTCAGCCCCGACACATTTCGACTCCCGATGAGTCCTTCATACTTAGTCGTTTTTTTGGCAAATTTCTGACTCTTTGAAAATTTCAATTTTTTGTGAAAATTTCCGCTAAATGAGGGAATACTATGTTATAGGGCATCCCAGGAGGGCTCCAAATGTGTGGGTAAAATATACATCCCACGTGGGGAAAATTGAAAAAAAGTTGAAAAAAAATTTTTGCGGACTTAGAAAATTTTTAAACTTGTGTCAGACTTCCAGAGAGGGGAAAATGTGAGTGAGCGCATCCGATTTCAGTTCCAGAGCGATTCGCCAGATGAGTCCTTCATACTTAGTCTTTTTCAGAAGTCAGAATTTTGACTTCCAGGACCCGCTAAACGTTGGTAAATTGAATCCGCTCACCAGTTCCAAGTGTTTTGAGGTGTCCCCGGTTGAAGTAATGCAGCCTGCCCACTAGATGTCGAAAAAGAGACAAAAAGTGAAAAAGAACCAGAATGAGGAAATTCCAGGGAGCCGAATCCGCCTGACAGTTCCAGGCGATCGGGTACTTTTTGGCATGCGTCCCTAAAGTGGGTATAGGGTGACACTCCATGCAAAGACCCAGTTTTGCACACCACCGGCAGAATATATGAGAGAGAGGTACCTCTCAGCCCCGACACATTTCGACTCATTTAAGCTGGTTTTCACCTCCGTAGGCCCGGGTACGCGTTTTGGCTATGAGTCCCTGTTCGGCTGGAGGTCTGCACCTTGGCTGAACCCAGGCTTCCGCAGCTGCGTGGGGGGACTTTTGCTGGTTGCCTATCCAAAGTCAGAGAGGTGTTCCTGGGTTGAAGTGAGCCTGGCCAGACCCCCCCCCGTGGGCCCTGGTTCTCCACATAGGGGTGCCTCAAGGCTAAAATCTGGATTTTTAGGCTGAGGAGAGGCTCCATGAGGGCGGATGCTTTTGTGGCTTCGACCCCAGTGCTGTTCCACATCCAGTACCCCCTTTGCAAGGGCGCCTGTACCCGAGTCGCGCTTCCAGGACTCGTGGGCACGTATCTCCCGACGACAGGGGTTTGCAGCCTCCGTACTTGGGCAAGTCCCTCCACGCACCCCTGCTCTTCCTCCGATCGATCTGGCGCAGCGCTCCCGGGTGGGGAGGTGGCGCCGCTCACTCGGCCCGGGCTTTGGAGCCCGCGCCGGCTTAAGGTGAGCGGTCCCCTTCCTCCTCTACCCCCGGGCTTTCGACACCTATCTTTGGGCGCGCACGCCGGCCTCGCCTCCCGTCCGTGGAGGTGGCCGAGCCATGGGGAGTTTTACCCGACCCAAGCGAAGGCAGCGGTCCGACGACCCGCACGTGCGAACGGCATGGTGCCCACCCACCAAGGCGTGGGGGCCCGTCTTCCGAATCGCTCCTTGTGCGGGGAAGCACAACTATCTTCGAGGGCGGCCCTTTTCTTCCAGATGCGTACACGGCCAGCGGAGGCCCGCGCCGCCCCTCGTGTCCGAAAAGGCGGCCTCCGCGTCGGTGGCGACAGCAGCGGTGGTGGGTGGCGTCTCCGCGCCACTGCCGAGCTTCGCGCTTTACAGTCTTTTCCCGGATCCCTATGTCAGTGGGGAGGACGACAGAGATGTGGAGGCAGGCGAAGGGGGTTCTCACCGTGCAAGGGCGCCTGTACCCGAGTCGCGCTTCCAGGACTCGTGGGCACGTATCTCCCGACGACAGGGGTTTGCAGCCTCCGTACTTGGGCAAGTCCCTCCACGCACCCCTGCTCTTCCTCCGATCGATCTGGCGCAGCGCTCCCGGGTGGGTAGGTGGCGCCGCTCGCTTGGCCCGGGCTTTGGAGCCCGCGCCGACTTAAGGTGAGCGGTCCCCTTCCTCCTCTACCCCCGGGCTTTCGACACCTATCTTTGGGCGCGCACGCCGGCCTCGCCTCCCGTCCGTGGAGGTGGCCGAGCCGTGGGGAGTTTTACCCGACCCAAGCGAAGGCAGCGGTCCGACGACCCGCACGTGCGAGCAGCATGGTGCCCACCCACCAAGGCGTGGGGGCCCGTCGTCCGAATCGCTCCCTGTGCGGGGAAGCACAACTATCTCCGAGGGCGGCCCTTTTCTTCCAGATGCGTACACGGCCAGCGGAGGCCCGCTCCGCCCCTCGTGTCCGAAAGGGCGGCACCCGCGGCGGTGGCGACAGCAGCTGTGGTGGGTGGCGTCTCCGCGCCACTGCCGAGCTTCGCGCTTTCCAGTCTTTTCCCGGATCCCTATGTCAGTGGGGAGGACGACAGATTTGTGGAGGCAGGCGAAGGGGGTTCTCACTGTGCAAGGGTGCCTGTACCCGAGTTGCGCTTCCAGGACTCGTGGGCACTTATCTCCCGACGACAGGGGTTTGCAGCCTCCGTACTTGGGCAAGTCCCTCCACGCACCCCTGCTCTTCCTCCGATCGATCTGCCGCAGCGCTCCCTGGTGGGGAGGTGGCGCCGCTCGCTCAGCCCGGGCTTTGGAGCCCGCGCCGACTTAAGGTGAGCGGTCCCCTTCCTCCTCTACCCCCGGGCTTTTGATACCTATCTTTGGGCGCGCACGCTGGCCTCCCGTCCGCGGAGGTGGCCGAGCCGTGGGGCGTTTGAGCCGACCCCAGCGAAGGCAGCGGTCCGACGACCCGCACGGGCTAACGGCGGGGCGTCCACCCACCCAGGCGTGGGGTCCGTCGTCCAAATCGCTCCCTGTGCGGGGAAGCACAACTATATCCGAGGGCGGCCCTTTTCTTCCAGATGCGTACACAGCCAGCTGAGGCCCGCGCCGCCCCTCGTGTCCGAACGAGCGGCCTCCGCGGCGGTGGCGACAGCAGCGGTGGTGGGTGGCGTCTCCGTGCCACTGCCGAGCTTCGCGCTTTCCAGTCTTTTCCTGGATCCCTATGTCAGTGGGGAGGACGACAGAGGTGTGGAGGCAGGCGAA
>NW_027362770.1:209528483-209595983 GCF_046119375.1 Phyllobates terribilis | reverse complement strand
AAAAAGAACCAGAATGAGGAAATTCCAGGGAGCCGAATCCGCCTGACAGTTCCAGGCGATCGGGTACTTTTTGGCATGCGTCCTTAAAGTGGGTATAGGGTGACACTCCATGCAAAGACCCAGTTTTGCACACCACCGGCAGAATATATGAGAGAGAGGTACCTCTCAGCCCCGACACATTTCGACTCATTTAAGCTGGTTTTCACCTCCGTAGGCCCGGCTACGCGTTTTGGCTATGAGTCCCTGTTCGGCTGGAGGTCTGCACCTTGGCTGAACCCAGGCTTCCGCAGCTGCGTGGGGGGACTTTTGCTGGTTGCCTATCCCAAGTCAGAGAGGTGTTCCTGGGTTGAAGTGAGCCTGGCCAGACCCCCCCCCGCGGGCCCTGGTTCTCCACATGGGGGCGCCTCAAGGCTAAAATCTGGATTTTTAGGCTGAGGAGAGGCTCCATGAGGGCGGATGCTTTTGTGGCTTCGACCCCAGTGCTGTTCCACATCCAGTACCCCCTCTGCAAGGGCGCCTGTACCCGAGTCGCGCTTCCAGGACTCGTGGGCACGTATCTCCCGACGACAGGGGTTTGCAGGCTCCGTACTTGGGCAAGTCCCTCCACGCACCCCTGCTCTTCCTCCGATCGATCTGGCGCAGCGCTCCCGGGTGGGGAGGTGGCGCCGCTCACTCGGCCCGGGCTTTGGAGCCCGCGCCGGCTTAAGGTGAGCGGTCCCCTTCCTCCTCTACCCCCGGGCTTTCGACACCTATCTTTGGGCGCGCACGCCGGCCTCGCCTCCCGTCCGTGGAGGTGGCCGAGCCGTGGGGAGTTTTACCCGACCCAAGCGAAGGCAGCGGTCCGACGACCCGCACGTGCGAACGGCATGGTGCCCACCCACCAAGGCGTGGGGGCCCGTCTTCCGAATCGCTCCCTGTGCGGGGAAGCACAACTATCTCCGAGGGCGGCCCTTTTCTTCCAGATGCGTACACGGCCAGCGGAGGCCTGCACCGCCCCTCGTGTCCGAAAAGGCGGCCTCCGCGGCGGTGGCGACAGCAGCGGTGGTGGGCTGCGTCTCCGCGACACTGCCGAGCTTCGCGCTTTACAGTCTTTTCCCGGATCCCTATGTCAGTGGGGAGGACGACAGAGATGTGGAGGCAGGCGAAGGGGGTTCTCACCGTGCAAGGGCGCCTGTACCCGAGTCGCGCTTCCAGGACTCGTGGGCACGTATCTCCCGACGACAGGGGTTTGCAGCCTCCGTACTTGGGCAAGTCCCTCCACGCACCCCTGCTCTTCCTCCGATCGATCTGGCGCAGCGCTCCCGGGTGGGTAGGTGGCGCCGCTCGCTCGGCCCGGGCTTTGGAGCCCGCGCCGGCTTAAGGTGAGCGGTCCCCTTCCTCCTCTACCCCCGGGCTTTCGACACCTATCTTTGGGCGCGCAAGCCGGCCTCGCCTCCCGTCCGTGGAGGTGGCCGAGCCGTGGGGAGTTTTACCCGACCCAAGCGAAGGCAGCGGTCCGACGACCCGCACGTGCGAGCAGCATGGTGCCCACCCACCAAGGCGTGGGGGCCCGTCGTCCGAATCGCTCCCTGTGCGGGGAAGCACAACTATCTCCGAGGGCGGCCCTTTTCTTCCAGATGCGTACACGGCCAGCGGAGGCCCGCACCGCCCCTCGTGTCCGAAAGGGCGGCCCCCGCGGCGGTGGCGACAGCAGCTGTGGTGGGTGGCGTCTCCGCGCCACTGCCGAGCTTCGCGCTTTCCAGTCTTTTCCCGGATCCCTATGTCAGTGGGGAGGACGACAGAGGTGTGGAGGCAGGCGAAGGGGGTTCTCACCGTGCAAGGGTGCCTGTACCCGAGTCGCGCTTCCAGGACTCGTGGGCACTTATCTCCCGACGACAGGGGTTTGCAGCCTCCGTACTTGGGCAAGTCCCTCCACGCACCCCTGCTCTTCCTCCGATCGATCTGGCGCAGCGCTCCCGGGTGGGGAGGTGGCACCGCTCGCTCGGCCCGGGCTTTGGAGCCCGCGCCGGCTTAAGGTGAGCGGTCCCCTTCCTCCTCTACCCCCGGGCTTTCGACACCTATCTTTGGGCGCGCAAGCCGGCCTCGCCTCCCGTCCGTGGAGGTGGCCTAGCCGTGGGGAGTTTTACCCGACCCAAGTGAAGGCAGCGGTCCGACGACCCGCACGTGCGAACGGCATGGTGCCCACCCACCAAGGCGTGGGGGCCCGTCGTCCGAATCGCTCCCTGTGCGGGATAGCACAACTATCTCCGAGGGCGGCCCTTTTCTTCCAGATGCGTACATGGCCAGCGGAGGCCCGCGCCGCCCCTCGTGTCCGAAAGGGCGGCCTCCGCGGCGGTGGCGATAGCGGCGGTGGTGGGTGGCGTCTCCGCGCCACTGCCGAGCTTCGCGCTTTCCAGTCTTTTCCCGGATACCTATGTCAGTGGGGAGGATGACAGAGGTGTGGAGGCAGGCGAAGGGGGTTCTCACCGTGCAAGGGCGCCTGTACCCGAGTCGCGCTTCCAGGACTCGTGGGCACGTATCTCCCGACGACAGGAGTTTGCAGCCTCCGTACTTGGGCAAGTCCCTCCACGCACCCCTGCTCTTCCTCCGATCGATCTGGCGCAGGGCTCCCGGGTGGGGAGGTGGCGCCGCTCGCTCGGCCCGGGCTTTGGAGCCCGCGCCTGCTTAAGGTGAGCGGTCCCCTTCCTTCTCTACCCCCGGGCTTTCGACATCTATCTTTGGGCGCGTACGCCGGCCTCCCGTCCGCGGAGGTGGCCGAGCCTTGGGGAGTTTGACCCGACCCCAGTGAAGGCAGCGGTCTGACGACCCGCACGGGCTAACGGCGGGGCGCCCACCCACCCAAGTGTGGGGGCCCTTCGTCCGAATCGCTCCCTGTGCGGGGATGCACAACGATCTTCTCCGAGGGTGGCCCTTTTCTTCCAGATGTGTACCCGGCCAGGTCGGCCTCCGCGGCGGTGGCGATAGCGGCGGCGGTGGGTGGCGTCCCCGCGCCACTGCCGAGCTTCGCGATTTCCAGTCTTTTCCCGAGCCCCTACGTCAGTGGGGAGGACGACAGAGGTGTGGAGGCAGGCGAAGGGGGTTCTCACCGTGCGGTGTGCCCCAGCCCGACCGTCGCCTTTCCCCCTCGACCCTCGTCCTCCCAGGCGGCTCGGCAGGTAGAAGGAGAGAGAGAGCGAGAGAGGGAGAGTGGAAACCCCAGAGCCTAGGGGTTATATGGAGAACGGGAGAAGGAGCGAGGGCCAAGAGGTAGGGAGTACGGTGAAAGGCCGACCTGGGATTCCCCCGCGCTCCCGCCCCCCGGGGCGCGGAGCAGCCCTGGGAAGAAAAGACGCTCGGGCATCCCTTTGAGGTTACGGGCACGAGCGGGAAGAGGGACTACGCTGGAGGGCGAAGCCGACACGGCCAGGCCGACGACCTCCGCGTCGCAGGGTTAGTGCCGGAGCCGCGGCGGACCCCGAGGGCCAGCCCCCCTCTCCCAATCCTTGTGCCTGCCCGCCGGTGGGTCGAGGACCCCCCGCGGCAGAGGCAGGTCTAAGCCAGACAGTGGCGCCGCATAGGCCCACCCCCACACGCCATCTCCCCGAGCGACCCTGTGTGTCGTCTTGGGTGCGGTTGGTGAGACGGGGGCGGCCGTGGCATCCTCCGGAGGCCAGTCACCTCGCCCTCCCCGTGCAAGGGGTGTTTTCCAGACACCTGCCGCTTCGGGACCACGCACTGCATAGCGAGCTGCTCCTCCCGCACATATCCCCGGTGCTGCGAGGGCTCCGTTCCCCGGCCCCCCCAGGGAAGCCCCACACCATCCCACATCCTCTCCTGGATGCCGCATGCTCTACCTATACCCGTTCCGTCCGGGCGCCCTGCCGCCACGGGGCTCTTCCGCCGCCCTCTCTTCCCGCAGGCCTCTCCTCTCCCGAACCTCGATGCGGTCCAGTCGTGTTGGGGGGCTACCTGGTTGATCCTGCCAGTAGCATATGCTTGTCTCAAAGATTAAGCCATGCACGTGTAAGTACACACGGACGGTACAGTGAAACTGCGAATGGCTCATTAAATCAGTTATGGTTCCTTTGATCGCTCCAAACCGTTGACTCGGACAACTGTGGTAATTCTAGAGCTAATACGTGCAAATGAGCGCTGGCCGCCAGGGATGCGTGCATTTATCAGACGAAAACCAATCCGGGGTCCCGGGCGCGGCGTCGGGACGGTCCTCCGTGGCCTCCCCCCTGCTGCGCTCTCACCGTAAGCGTTGCGACTCTGGATAACCTCGGGCCCATCGCACGTCCCCGTGATGGCGACGATCCATTCGGGTGTCTGCCCTATCAACTTTTGATGGTACTTTCTGTGCCTACCATGGTGACCACGGGTAACGGAGAATCAGGGTTCGATTCCGGAGAGGGTGCCTGAGAAACGGCTACCACATCCAAGGAAGGCAGCAGGCGCGCAAATTACCCACTCCCGACCCGGTGAGGTAGTGACGAAAAATAACAATACAGGACTCTTTCGAGGCTCTGTAATTTGAATGAGTACACTTTAAATGCTTTAATGAGGATCTATTGGAGGGCAAGTCTCATGCCAGCAGCCACGGTAGCAGGAAGTGGAGGAGGTGTGGCCTGTGTTCCTAGCTGAGTGAGAGCTGTGTGGAGGAGCTCCTGGGAAGCTCCAACTAGGACTTTTTTCTAAGCCCGACCCTTGCCTCTTCGTTTTCCCAGGACCGAGGCAGGGGTGTCGGGGGGCATCCCCGGGCTACGGCCCTCCCGGTCTGGGCCGGGTGGGGTCGGAGGACTGAATATGGATCCATCGGAGGACTCTGTGAGCAGGTCTGGGAGGCTGTCCCAGCATGAAGCGGCTACGGTGAGCATGCCGGCATTGGCTAACAAGGTGACTGGCAAGCCCAAGGGAAGCAAGGGGAGTGCCCCATGGGCCGAGAGGGGCCCGGACGAGTCGGCGGAGGCTTTCTCCCAGCGGGTGGTGGAGATGTTGTGGTGCCACGAAAAGGGGAAGGTGGCACTGGCGAAACTCCTGCTGGAGTTGCGGCAGGCCAAGGCGCTATATAATGCAGCAGCCCAGAGGAAGCGCCCGGCGATCGCCACGCAAATCCAGAGGGTCAAGGAGCCCCGCCCCCTGTCCCACCCCCTGTCCCGCCCACCATAGCGCTGGGTGCTGCCCCAGGGGTTACCCCAGCCATGGAGGAGGAGAAGGTGGGGGGGTGGAGTAAGAGGCGCACTGTTAGTGAGAGCAGAGGATAGTGTGGGTGCGGGCACAAAGGCTGGGGGATCGCGGTCCGGGGCTCCGCCCCTTGCCCTGCCCACCTCGGCGCTCGGCGTGGCCACCATGAGAGACACACGTGGAACTGCGGAGCCCAGCGGCACCCGGTCTGCCGACCCTCCCCTAGCCCCGCCCACCTCGGCGCTCGGAGTGGCCACCATGAGAGACACACGTGGAACTGCAGAGCCCAGCGGCACCCGTTCTGCCGGCCCGCCCCTAGCCCTGCCCAACTGAGCGCTCGGCATGGCCACCATGAGAGGCACACGTGGAACTGCAGAGTCCAGCGGCACCCGATCTGCTGGCCCGCCCCTAGCCCCGCCCACCTCGGCGCTCGGCGTGGCCAGCATGAGAGACACATGTGGAACTGCAGAGCCCAGCGGCACCCGGTCTGCCGGCCCGCCCCTAGCCCCACCCACCTCAGATCTCTGCACGGCCACCATGAGAGGCACACGTGGAACTACCAAGCCCAGCGGCCCCAAGTCTGCCAACCAGCTCCAAGCCCCACCCACCTCGGCGCTCGGCACGGTCACCATGACAGGCACACGTGGAACTACCGAGCCCAGCGGCCCCCAGTCTGCCAGCCAGCCCCAAGCCCCGCCCACCTTGTCACTCGGCGCGGCCACCATGAGAGCCGCGAGTGGAACTACAGAGCCCAGCAGTTCCCGATCTGCTGGTCCGCCTCTAGTCCCGCCCACCGCAGCGCTCGGCACTGCCTCTGTACAGTCTGTGGGCGGAGGGAAGGAAGGAGGCAGGAGGGACATGAAAGAAAAAGCAGCTAGCAATGCTTATAGTACCACAAGGCTCAGCAAGCCTTGCGCCGGTGCCCCGCCCCTCGTCCTGCCCACCGCAGCACCTGGAGTTGCCCAGAAGAAACCTGCGGCTGGGAGGGAGGCAGCAGGAAAAACAGTAGGGAAGACAGAGGCGGATCCAGGAACAGTGTCCCAGGAGGTGGCAGTAACCCCGGTCGAGCAGCCTGCCAGCGTTACTGGGGAGCCTCCTAAATCTTCCGGTCTGCGTCCTGAGCAGGTGGCGCTGCCTGACTGCAGCACATCAGAGGAGGAGGACATGGAGGCGTCTTCGGGCTCCGGGGGGATCATGGCGGCCATCCGGTTGCTGGAGTCCCCGGTGAACCTCCAGCATTTTTGTTTCGGGGATGAAGATCCGGAACCCGGAAAGGAGAAGAAGGGGCGCAAGAAGAAGGCACAGGAGACGGTGAGTATGCGTTACGTGTTTAATGATGATACTGATGCTGCTGCTGCTGTCTCCTGTGTAACCCCCGCCGGTCAAGGGCGCCCAGATCATGAAGTTGGTCCTCGGCGCAGGTCCGGTGGGGAGAGTAAAGGCAAATGTAAGGCGAGTGGTGATGGTGTGGCAATCGCTACGGAGGACAGTAGGGATGGCAAAGGGTCATCGCTGGCGGTGGCGCCAGACATATTCAGTGTGGTGAAGTTCCCATCTCTGTCTCCCATGGCCTCTGGGTCTCGGGCAGAGGGAGGTGGGGGTTGTGGCGGTGGAGCCGAAGCAGCTTTTTCAGAGATCTTGGCTGATGTCCGGAGGATGGTGGGGGAGGAGAGAGCCTCTGCTTCCATATCTGGCCAGAGGGTTGAGGGGCCGCATGCTGGGGACAAGGCTGCTGGGGGTAAACCGGCCGGGGTGTCTGCACCTGTGAGGTTGGTAAAACCCGGCGCCCAAAATCCCGGCCCCTGTGATACCCAGCGCATGAATATTGGAGGGTCCAAGGTGGCAGAGGGGGAGAAGGGGAGTAAGGACAATGCTGCGGATGTGGTGAGTGTCCTGAAACCCCCCCCAGTGATGCCGGGACCTTGGGTAAAGCGGTTAGTACCCCACCTGTTCTGGCTGGCATGGATGGGGTGCATGAGGTGGGGATGAATGGGGTACATGAAGGAGGTGAGGATGTAGGTGAGGATGCAGGTATGGAAGTGGTGAGTGGTACGGCTGGTGGTGATGGTAGTGGTCCAGGGGTGGTAGGTGAGGCTGTGAGGCAGAGTGTGAGTGTGAATGAGGGGCCAAGTGTGAGGCCAAGGAATCCCGGTTCGTTGGCGGACTCGATAGAGGGCGGTTCACATGTCCGCACCTTTGCGGCGGCCGCTGCCGCGGGTAGTGGAGGTTCCTTGTCAGGGGACGCTGGGCAGGGTTACTTGCAATGGCGTCTACTGGGGAGAGTTGTCCATTACAGTGGAGGTAGGGAGGTAGATTTATCGTTCTGGATAGACCGACATGGTCTGTCCGCCTTCCGAGAGTTAGGGGCAGAGAACGTTACGTGGTCTCTGCCGACAGCAGGGCAGGGTGGCGTCCGTAGGAATGTGGTCCGTCTCCGGTGGGAAGGCAATGAAACGTGCCCCTCTAGGGACAAGGTGGTGAAGCTTTTCCTGGGGATGTAGGGACATTCGGTGTAATCTGTGTGGTGTCTTGGGACACCCGTTTAGTCGCTGTCCGCGCTCCTATGCCAATGTTGGCCTGAATTCGGGAGGTGCTGGTAGGGAGGAGGCGAGGACCAGACCAGCCGGTGAAGGGACTAGCGGCGGCGTAGGAAGTAAGGGACCGGTGAGGAGCAGAACTCCCCCTGAGGCGGGAGGGAAAGAACAGCGTCCGAGGAGAGTGGTGGAGAGGGACCAGGGGATTATGTCCCTGCCTCTGGTCCCTAGTTCGGGGGAGCATGCAGCTGAGGTCCCGGACAGTGAGATAAACGAAGAGGTCAGGAGGATGGTCAGGGAGGATGGGGCCACCTCTCCCTTATCCTCATCCAGTGAAGGTGTGGATGAGGGGGGGAATGAAGAGTGGCAGCAGCAAAAGAAGAGGGAGAAGAAAAGGGTGAGGAAGAAGGGTAACTCGAAGGAGAAGGCCACCCGGGGCCAGATGCCAAAGGAAGGCTCTTCCTTCCTTCCTCCGGTGGAGCTCTCCAACCAGTACCAGGCCCTAAGCGAGTCTCCCTTGTCTTCAGATGGGTAGGAAGAGGGGGGTCTGGTGCTGGGGGTTGCGAACAAGGATGTAGGGGCTAAAGGGGGCACCAGGCCCTCAACATCGGGGGTCTGGTGGTGGGGGTCGACCCAGGGCCTCCTGACAAAGGCAAGGGTGCGCCTAAAACCGTTGTGCCCGTTAAAGTTGTGTCTGGAACAGCAGGTATGGATGTGTCGGTGTGCCTGAAATGTGCTATATTGTCCTCTGAGGAGGAAAATGGAGCACATGTAAAGGGTAAGGGGGGTGGGAAGAAGGTCGCTGTCCAACCTGATCACTCATGATGGCGGCACTCACCCCGTTGACGCTGGCGACCATTAATGTTGCCAGCATAAAGTCTGATGCGGCTAGGTTCACGGCCTCTCATTTTCTCGGCCAGCTTGATGCCGACATTTTGTTTTTGCAGGAGACCAGGTTGGCCGATCTCACGTCCCTTAAAAAAGCTAAGAGGGAGTGGGTACACGGGCCTTCCTATTGGTCTCTTGCGGCTGAGCCGTATAGCGAGGTGGCGGTCCTTTTCAAGACCGCAGATGTAGTATGCCGACGGGTTATTGAGTTGGAAATGGGGAGGTGCTTGATCTTGGATGTGTTCATAAGGGGACAAGAGCTTCAGCTCATAAACATCTATGGTCCCCAGACTAAGTGGGACCGCAAGTGTCTCTTTATGAGTATTAAACCCTTTTTGTTTTGTAGCCGACAGGTGGTCTTTGGAGGGGACTTCAACAATGTCTCGAGGCCCCAAGACAGAGGAGGTTCCAGAGACCGGTTGGCCTACGACAGCGTCGCCTTGAATAGCATAGTTAGTGAGGCTCGCCTAGTGGATGTCCACATCCGGAACACCACGGGCCACGCGGGTTACACTTATTTCAGAGGTAGTCAGACTAGGTCTAGAATAGACAGGTTTTATTTGAAGGAGGAGGCAGTCTCTTCACCTTTATCGGTGGTAGAGGTTGAATTCTCCGACCACTGCCTGATTATGTTTTCTCTGAATGTTACAGAGACTCCTCGGATGGGAAGAGGTTTTTGGAAGCTGAATTCGTCACTCCTGAAGGAAGCAGCTGTAAGACGGTCCTTTGAGGATTTCTTTCAAAGTCAGGTACCGCTACTGGGCCTTGGTAACACTAAGTCAGAGTGGTGGGAGATCTTCAAACATCGGGTGGCGAGATTCTTCCGCCAGCTTTCTAACCTCAGAAGCCTGAACAGGGATCTCCTGTATCGGGGCCTGAGGAGGAAACTCGAGGAACTTGTCTCGACTGGGGGTGGCCATGAGGACATCACCAGGGTGAAAGCCTTACTCAATAGATGTCAGTATGATAGGCACACATCTTTGGTTTTTGAGAGGGACTTCGGGAAGTATCGCTCACCCGACCCTTACAGAAACTGCAAGATGTCAGTAAGTAGTAAGATAGTGGCGGGTCTGAGGGACAGTGCAGGATCCCTGACCAGGTCCAGGTCAGGGATCTTGGAGGTCGTCAGATCCTTTTACTTACATCTCTTGGGGAGGAAGGAGCTGGATCGAGATGAGACGTCGGCTTTCCTGGCTGAGGCCATTCCTGAATCAGGGGTAGACCCCTCGCTCGATGTCTTGGTGGATGAGATGAAAGAAGAGGAAGTTAGACTGGCAATTGACGGGCTCCAGCTCAAAAAATCACCAGGTCCGGACGGCTTAACGTCGGAGTTCTACAGGACCTTTAATGACCTTTTGGTCCCCTTATTGACTCAGGTTTTTAATGAGTGTTTCTCCTCGGGCACTCTTCCGAGATCAATGAGGTTGATCCTTCTTTCTAAGGGAAAGGATCCGTCGCACATTGAGAACTGGAGGCCCATAGCGCTTCTCAATGTGGACAGGAAGGTTTTGGCTAAAGTACTCTTTAACAGGTTAGTGAAGTTTGCGCCACGGCTCCTTTCGGAGTCCCAGCACTGCTGTGTTCCTGGCCGTAGCACTTTTAGTGCTGTTCTCGGTGTCCGGGAGGCTGTGGAGCAGGGTAGGGCTGGCCTCTGGAAGGGGGGGGGGGTATCTGCTGTCCTTGGATCAGGCCAAAGCCTTTCACCGGGTTGATCACGAGTACCTGTGGTCCGCTCTTCTGAGGTATGGTCTACCAGGGAGGTTCGTGGACTGGCTGAAGACATTGTACAGAGGGGCGGAGAGTTTCCCACTTGTGAATGGTTGGATTGGACAGGCCTTTGCGGTGGGCTCTGGCGTTCGTCAGGGATGTCCTCTCAGTCCCCTGCTGTATGTGTTCGCGATTGATCCCTTCATAAGGAGGGTGGATCGTGGACCAGTAGCGGGGGTGAGGATGGACCAGGCGGCCGATCGGGAGGCCGCCCTGAAGGTAGTGGCCTATGCTGATGATGTCTCTGTTTTTGTCTCCTCGGAAGAGGAGGTGCGGGCAGTGATGTCTGAGGTGGAGGGCTACTCCAGGGCCTCTGGTTCCATTGTCAATCGGAGCAAGTGTGGGAGTCTTTGGCTGGGGGGAGGAGATCCCAGGTTTGATCTCCCGGACACCCTCCCAGAGCCCCAAGAGTATGCCAAGATCCTAGGCGTTGAATATGGCCAGGGTGATTACCCAACCAAAAACTGGGAAGGTAGACTTAAAACTGCCGCCCAGAGAGTGGACCAGTGGAAGGGTTGGTCTTTGACCCTGAGGGAAAGGGTGAGCTTGTGCAAAGGTTTCCTGCTCCCATTGTTAATGTATCTAGGCAGCGTTTGTATTTTGCCAGAGCCTTCCAACTGTTATGGGGAAACAGGCTGAACCTAGTCAAGCGGGAGGTTACTTACCGTACGAGGAGACTAGGAGGGTTGAATATGGTCAACCCCGTGGTGTTCTTGGTTTGCACCTTTCTTAAGCTAAATATATCAAACCTCTGGAAAGAGAGGGCTCCTCTGTGGGTATTCTCCTGTAGGGGATGGTTGAAGTCCTTCTTCCAGAATTGGGAGACAGGAGGGCGTGTGAAGGATCTTCGCACACCGCACGGGCATCTCCCGGCTTATGTTACCCCGGTTTTTAAAGTAATACACCGGTGGGGTTTGGGAGTGTGGGAGGTGAGGACTCTCACGAGGAAACTTCTCGAGGAGAGGATCTTATCGACCCATTTTCAAAAGCCACTGGCCCTCAGGGACTGCCCAAGTCGGGATCTGGAGGTCGGGTTGCGTCTTTTAAATTCAAAACGGATCCCCGCGAAGTATTGGGACTTGACTTGGCGCTGCTCTCAGGGTAAGCTGTATGTGAGGGACAACTTGAAGTACAGGAACTCCGAGGATAGGAATTATCCTCGTGAGAGTTGTGCTGACACGCTTGAGAGCATGGAGCTCTTCCTGCTTCAGTGTCCCTTTAATGCAGAGGTATGCAACAGGGTGGGCGCTTCCATTGACTGGCCTAGGCTGGCGGGCCTCTCCTACGCTGAGTGAGCCTATGGAGCGTTCAGAGACCTTGGTGGACGGGACCAGTGCACTCTTTTTCTAGTTAGCCTAGTGGTTAGGTTTTTCACATGGAATGCACGGTGTTTAGTGTCGACGGGCAGTAAAATCCTCCCAGTGGGTGAGGTATGTAGCAACATCCTTGGTGACCTGGTGAAGGTGCGCTCCTTGGAGTATGAAAGGCTGGGTGCATCGGGGGCCTCCCATCTCTGGAGGGGTTTCTCCTTCCAGGTGCCTTAGTTCTGGATTGCTCCAAGCCTCCTGGTGGTGGGCTAACTTCTCACCGTAGCTTTTTGTTTTGAGAATGGCAAAAAAGAAGCAAGACAAAAATATATCTCATACCCTACCATAATTATATATAAATGTAAAGCAAAGTTGCATAATAAATATAGGGTACTTAGTGAACTATTTTTGATCAAAAAAAGTATACAAGCCGTCCCACCAGCGGCAAGGTGACCCTAAATTGGGACGGTACCTATACTGCCTATATTAAAAACCTTACTGTATATCAAAGTTGAAGTAATGCATATAAAAGGGTAGACAAATAGGACCGGGTCCCAACTCCAGACCACCTAGGCCCGTGGTAAGCTACATATATACCAATCAGCTCAACAAAGGGCATGCCACACCCTTAAATTGCACAGAATGCAAACAAGTCAAAAAACCAGACAATGTGAACTGAGGTCTAAGATGGCAGACATACAAGAAACAGAGGCATGTTCACACTAGCAAAAAAGAAGCAAGACAAAAATATATCTCATACCCTACCATAATTATATATAAATGTAAAGCAAAGTTGCATAATAAATATAGGGTACTTAGTGAACTATTTTTGATCAAAAAAAGTATACAAGCCGTCCCACCAGCGGCAAGGTGACCCTAAATTGGGACGGTACCTATACTGCCTATATTAAAAACCTTACTGTATATCAAAGTTGAAGTAATGCATATAAAAGGGTAGACAAATAGGACCGGGTCCCAACTCCAGACCACCTAGGCCCGTGGTAAGCTACATATATACCAATCAGCTCAACAAAGGGCATGCCACACCCTTAAATTGCACAGAATGCAAACAAGTCAAAAAACCAGACAATGTGAACTGAGGTCTAAGATGGCAGACATACAAGAAACAGAGGCATGTTCACACTAGCAAAAAAGAAGCAAGACAAAAATATATCTCATACCCTACCATAATTATATATAAATGTAAAGCAAAGTTGCATAATAAATATAGGGTACTTAGTGAACTATTTTTGATCAAAAAAAGTATACAAGCCGTCCCACCAGCGGCAAGGTGACCCTAAATTGGGACGGTACCTATACTGCCTATATTAAAAACCTTACTGTATATCAAAGTTGAAGTAATGCATATAAAAGGGTAGACAAATAGGACCGGGTCCCAACTCCAGACCACCTAGGCCCGTGGTAAGCTACATATATACCAATCAGCTCAACAAAGGGCATGCCACACCCTTAAATTGCACAGAATGCAAACAAGTCAAAAAACCAGACAATGTGAACTGAGGTCTAAGATGGCAGACATACAAGAAACAGAGGCATGTTCATGTAGCACCCTGAGGATTCGGCTGCTACAGGGGTATTGCACCTCAACCCAGAGGTGTGATATTCCACTCCCGGGCAAGGATGGAGAGTGGAACTGAGCTCGGTAGGCTGCATGCACTACACACATCCCATTTCCGAGGAGCAGACCGACGGTACTCCCACTTAGAAATGTGCAGGTACGACCGAGTCTGTTCCTGGCTGGAGTGGGAGGGGGGTGGTACATCCCATGTAGTGTAGGGGCAGATAGGGGGAGCAGCCTGGGTAAAGATAGGAGCTCATTGGGTGCTGGTCACCTGAGCTCACACATAGAGGGTGTATATAAGGTGGGCACCAACTAAGAACAGGGTCAGATGCAGAGAACAAGTCAGCAAGCAGAGGAGAAGAGAGACCCAGAGTGAGAGAGGAGAAGAGAAAGAGAGACCCAGAGGGGGAAATAGCAGAAAAGGACTCCAAGATCCCAACTTAAATCCCCGGGTGAAGAGTCGGCACAGGGTACCGGATCCCAAGCTGGTGGGGGCAGAAAACACACCCTAGCCAGAGACCGGAGACCGTGGGCAGCGTTTGCCACGGTCACCCATCACATCCACCCCGAAGGCACACCACATGAAGGGTCAGGGAACCCAAGGCCAAGGGTGTCCCAACAGAAGGCCCGAGGGAGCTGGACCTAGGTGGATCACTGGTGGGGACGGCCAGAGAACGGGACAGAAGGAGAGCTCAGGGCCACGCTCCGGACTTGTTTGGGGGTTGGTTGGATCCAGGACCTGGTGGACGCAGCACGGCTCGGGTGGTCACTCGCAGCTGGAGTGACCAGTACAACATCTGCAGTAAGTAAACACCCTTAACTGCACAACCCGACTCTGTCTTCATTGCCGTCTGCACTGCACCACCACAACCCCCATCCTCTGCACCTGTCCCCCCTGAGGCTATACCCCTCCCGTTGGGGGTTATCCCACCAAGCTGCGCACCCACCATCAGCCTCAGCGGACCCTGCTGCAGCGGCGGCCACAGTGACCGCATCACAACGGGTGGCGTAGTCGACACAAAAGAACTCTTAATAACATCTGTAGGACTGCCACATAACACTGAGCTTGACGCCCTGGGCACGGGCCGGGTCACAGCCGCTCGGAGACTACAACCCCCCATCTGATCCGGTGCCGGGTATTCCCCTCAAAAAGGAATATGTCCCAGGGGGCGCGTCAACTTTGGCGTAGTCGGCAGGATTACGTGCCCGCAACACCCGGGTACTGCGTGCCTGAAGAAAAGAACATCGTTACCTCAGAAAGAAGTCTCCTGCCGGTTCCGGAGGGTCCCCGCCATCGGACCCCATCACCAGTCGATTCCAGCCGGTTGTCCGCCATTAACAGCGTTTTCCCGCCATCTGCAGAGTTTCCCGCCACTGGGCGACGCTTCCCGCCAAATCCGAAGATTTCCCGCCTTGGAAGAGCAGCGGACGCCATTATGGGCGTGCCAAAGGAGGGCAAGAGGCCGCCTCCCATCGTGGGCCAGGACAGAAAATGGCGCCAAAAGTGGAAACCGCCCCCACCAACAGAGACTGTGATGCTGGAGGTGTCTGTCAGCGTGAAAGAACTCCCCCTGGAGCTGACAGTCACCAAGTGGCCCCGGGACCGCCCTCGAAGTGGGAGGAGACGAAAGGAGAGAACAAAGATGGGTGCCGCCTGGAGCAGTCTGGAGCGAGCGCACCCGGAGACAAGAAGTCTAACGAGGAGTCTGGAGCGATCGCACCCGGAGGCAAGAAGCCTGGAGAGGAGTGGCGGAGGAGCTTGCCCGGAGATGGAGAGAAAGCAGAACAGCACCGGCCCGCTGGCCAGGAGTCTGCTAGAGACCGAGGAAGGAGAGCAGAGCAGCACCGGCCCGCTGGCCAGGAGCCTGCTGGAAGAAGAGCAGAGCAGCACCGACCCGTTGGTCAGGAGCCTGCTAGAAACCACGACCCCACTAGGCCTAGTGGAGGTCCTTGCACAGCTCCCCCGAGACCGGGAGTGTGCACAGACTGCCCTGGAGGGCCTCGCACGGAGGATGGCCCGGGTACAGCGAGAGACATTGGCGGAGTGGAGCCGAGAGATGGCCCAGCAAATCAAGACCCGGAGCACGCCAGCCAAGATGAGGAGACAGACCGCCTCTGAGGATGGCGCGGGAGGACCCAAGGCCGGAGACGGCGCCGAGAAGGGAGCCGAATGTTAGAACCTTGCTGTTAGGTTTTTTTTCCTTTGCTGGTCACATGACCTTGTTGGCCTATTTAATCCTGCTCCGCCCTTCTGGCTTTGCTGGACTTCATTGTATATCTACTTTCTAGCTAGCCTGTGCTCTGTATCTAACTCTGTTAGTTTGCTTGGTCTACGGACCTCTAGGTTCTATCTATTTTGTTTGTTCGTCTGTCTGCTGCTATTTCTGTTAGGAGGTGTCCCATATTCCTCCCAGTCCTTAGTACTTGTAGGGATTCCCTCCCCAAATCTATAGGTCTCCGTACAGACTAGATTAGGACTTTAGCAGGTCTGATCGCAGGATCAGGTTCCCTGTTACATCGTAGGGATTCAGCTGAGTCTTATAGTAGGGACAGATCTCCTCTCTTTCCTTAGCTTTGGTAGCAGAACATAACAGTAAGTCCAGCCTGTAAATTCTCTAAGGAAAGATTTTTTTTTGTTCCATCATGGTGTCGGTTCAGGATTTGGCTAAACACCTGCAGGGACTCTCTCTGGAAGTGGCCGAGCTCCGTCAGCACGTGAGTAACTGTCCTGGAGCATATTTCTTGGAGCCTAAGGTATGTTTGCCGGATTTATTTTTTGGTGAACATCGAGAATTTTTTTCATTTAAAAATGCTTGCTTATTGTATTTTCGTTTGAGACCCAAGTCCTCTGGGGATGAATCCCAGCGCGTAGGGTTCATAATGTCACTTTTGCGCAAAGAGCCTCAGGAGTGGGCCTTTTCTTTGCAACCTAGTGATACATGCTTCAGATCAGTGGATAGTTTTTTTTCTGCTTTAGGACTATTATATGATGATCCTGACCGTGTGGCATCAGCTGAGACTGAGTTGAGACGTTTAAAACAAGGATCAGGTAATATGGAAAAATATTGTACACATTTTCGTCGTTGGTCCACTCAAACAGGGTGGAACGATTCTGCTCTGAAAAGTCTATTTCTTGCTGGGCTCAGTGAAAAGGTTAAAGACCTGCTAATTGCTTATCCTACACCTGAGGATTTGCAACAGGCTATGCAATTAGCTATACGGGTGGACAGAAGACTGCGTGCTAGGGTTAATGAGAGCAAATCCTCTGCTATGTCAGTTTCTGGTTATGATAATGTGTGTACTAACAGTGGTGAACCGATGGAGATTGGATCGGTGGCACCTCGCTCTCAAGAAAAACACCGTCGTTTTTCAGAAGGCTTGTGTTTCTATTGTGGAAAATCTGGTCATTTGATTAAAGGCTGTGAGCTTCGTATGAAGAAAGAAAAAAAAATGGTCAGTCACGCCCGTATTGCCTGTTTAAATTCCAAGGGTATATTTTTAGCTGCTTCCACGATTGCTCAGGAAAAATTAATGGAATTTCGGGTGTTTGTTGATTGCGGGTCTACACTGAATGTTATTGATGGGGGATTCGTGGAAAAACTCAATTTAAAACCTGAACCTTTATCATCCCCCATTGCTGTGGTTTCTGTGGATGGCTCCCCTTTGAAGAATATTACTCTCAAGGTCAGTGAATTTCCTCTCACTATTAATGGTGTTCACCATGAGAAATTGGATTTGGTAGTGTTGAATAACTTGCCTTCTCCAGTAATATTGGGTTTGCCCTGGTTAAAATTTCACAATCCTGTACTGGATTGGTCTACCAGTGAAATTAAATCCTGGAGCCATAAATGTTATGACAAGTGTTGTAACGGGCGTATTGCAGCTTTGGATAGGGGAGAATTGCCTGTTCCTATTCAGGATTTTTGGAGAGTTTTTTCTGAGAAAGAATCGCAGGTTTTGCCTCCCCATAGAGACTATGATTGTTCTATTGAATTTGTCCCTGGAGCGACTCTTCCTAAAAGTCGTTTATTTAACCTTACTATTCCTGAGAGGAAGGCTTTGGAGGAATACATACAGACAAGTTTGGCCGCCGGTCACATTAGGCCCTCTAAGTCTCCTGTGGCGGTTGGATTTTTTTTTGTAAAAAAAAAGGACGGCGGTTTACGTCCTTGTCTGGATTTTCGTGAGATTAACAAAATTACGGTACGCAATCCTTACCCACTGCCATTGATTCCTGATCTGTTTAACCAGTTATTGGGGGCCAAGTGGTTCTCTAAAATTGACCTTAAGGGGGCATACAATCTGTTGCGCATGAAGGAGGGTGATGAATGGAAGACTGCTTTTAACACTCCTGTGGGTCATTTTGAGAATCTGGTTATGCCTTTTGGTCTTACTAATGCTCCTGCATTTTTTCAGAATCTGATTAATGACATCCTTAGACCTTTGATCGGTAAAAATGTGGTTGTGTATTTGGATGACATTTTGATTTATTCGCCAGATCTGGAGTCTCATTGGCGGAGCGTGCGTGAGGTATTACAGTTATTAATGGACAATTCGCTTTTTGCTAAGCTGGAGAAATGTGAGTTCGCTGTACAGAGAATTAGTTTTTTGGGCTACATTATCTCCAGCAAAGGTTTTGAGATGGATCCGGTTAAGGTTCAGGCTGTGCAGGAATGGCCTAGGCCTATTGGTTTGAAATCAATACAGAGGTTTTTGGGTTTCGCCAATTACTATAGAAAATTCATAAAAAATTTTTCTAGTATTGTCAAACCTCTGACTGATCTCACCAGGAAAGGTGCTGATGCGGTTCAGTGGTCTTCTGAGGCCATTGAAGCTTTTGTGTATCTCAAGGAGAGGTTCACCTCTGCTCCCATCCTTATGCAGCCTGATGTTACTAGGCCGTTTTTGGTTGAGGTTGATGCTTCCTCTGTGGGGGTTGGCGCAGTATTGTCTCAGGATAACGGGGATGGATTACATCCCTGTGCATTTTTTTCAAAAAAATTTTCGGAGACTGAATTGAATTACGATATTGGTAATCGGGAATTATTGGCTATTAAACTCGCATTTGAACACTGGCGCCACTTCTTGGAAGGTGCGGAATTTCCCGTTCAGGTTCTTACGGATCATAAAAATCTGATATATCTTGACGCTGCCAAGCGCCTGAATGCCCGTCAGGCTAGGTGGGCACTGTTTTTCTCGCGGTTTAATTTCTCCGTTACTTACATCCCTGGTACTAAGAATGTTAAGGCGGATGCCTTGTCTCGCAGTTTTTCTCCCATAGTCGGTGCTGAGAAAGAGGAAAACATTTTACAAGAAGGTGTTGTGATAGCTGCTTTAGACTCCGTTTTGGAAGATGAGATTCTTAAAGCTCAGGAGAATGCCCCATCTAACACTCCTCATGGGAGGTTGTTTGTGCCTGGGACCTTTAGGAGAGATTTGTTTGTTGAGTGTCACGAATCTCGGTTGGCAGGTCATCCCGGAATCTCTGAGACCAAGAGACTGGTGGGTCGCAGTTTTTGGTGGCCTGGATGGCAGAAGGAAGTCATTAAGTGGGTGCGCCAATGTACTATATGTGCTAGATCTAAGTCCTCACATACTCCTGCTGCGGGGTTGCTTTGTCCTTTGGAGGTCCCCAGTGCTCCTTGGACACATTTGGCTATGGACTTTATAACTGACCTTCCCCCCTCTGAGGGTTTTACTGTCATCTGGGTGGTCGTGGACCGTTTTAGCAAGATGTGTCACTTGGTTCCCTTCGTCAAACTGCCCTGCGCTAAAACTCTCGCTAAGGCCTTTGTCAAGGAAATTGTCAGACTTCATGGCGTTCCTACTGACATTGTTTCTGATAGGGGTCCTCAGTTCGTGGCTCGTTTTTGGCGTGCCTTTTGTGACAGGTTGGGAATTCATTTGTCGTTTTCGTCCGGATATCATCCTGAATCTAATGGCCAGACAGAAAGGAAAAACCAGGATGTTGAGCAGTTCTTGCGTTGTTTTGTGGCAGACAATCAAGAGGGGTGGTCTGAGTTTCTGCCACTTGCCGAATTTGCTCTGAACAATCATACATCTTCTTCTGCTGGTTGTTCGCCTTTTTTTTGTTGTTCTGGGAGACATCCGTCGTTTGGGTCGTTCTCCAAGTTGGGATCTGCCGTGCCTGAGGAGGAGAATTTTTCCGGTGATTTGGAAAGAGTTTGGACGGATGTGCGTGGTAATCTTCAGGAGGCCAACAGAAAATCTAAAGACTACTTTGATAGGAAACGACAGGAGGTTTTGTTCGCTGTTGGTGACATGGTTTGGTTGTCCTCTAGGAATCTGCGGTTGAGGATTCCTTCTAAGAAATTGGGTCCCAAGTTTGTAGGGCCCTTTAAGGTGCTTCAGGTTGTCAACCAATCTGCTGTTAGGTTGGAGGTTCCTACCTCCTGGAGAATTAATCCGGTCTTTCATGTCTCTCTGTTAAAAAAAGCTGTTGTGTCGGATGGTGACGCCTCTGCCTCTGTTCCTCCGGTGGTGGAGGACGGGGAATATGAAATTTCTCGCATCCTTGACTCTAGACGGTATAGAGGTAGTTTGCAGTATCTTGTGGCCTGGAAAGGTTTCGGACCCGAGGATAACTCTTGGGTGAGGTCAGATGATGTTTCCGCGTCCAGACTTATCAGAGCGTTTCACAGGAGATTTCCTGATAAGCCTGGTCCTAGGGGATCCGGAGGATCCTCTTAGAAGGGGGGGTACTGTTAGAACCTTGCTGTTAGGTTTTTTTTCCTTTGCTGGTCACATGACCTTGTTGGCCTATTTAATCCTGCTCCGCCCTTCTGGCTTTGCTGGACTTCATTGTATATCTACTTTCTAGCTAGCCTGTGCTCTGTATCTAACTCTGTTAGTTTGCTTGGTCTACGGACCTCTAGGTTCTATCTATTTTGTTTGTTCGTCTGTCTGCTGCTATTTCTGTTAGGAGGTGTCCCATATTCCTCCCAGTCCTTAGTACTTGTAGGGATTCCCTCCCCAAATCTATAGGTCTCCGTACAGACTAGATTAGGACTTTAGCAGGTCTGATCGCAGGATCAGGTTCCCTGTTACATCGTAGGGATTCAGCTGAGTCTTATAGTAGGGACAGATCTCCTCTCTTTCCTTAGCTTTGGTAGCAGAACATAACACCGAACGCATGGAGGCAGGTAAAGGGGACGCCTATACCCCAAGCCGGGAAACCGCCCACCTGCCCCAGCTCCCCATCGCAGAGCCCGGAAGTCCCCCTGCTGTGCCCGTAGCCGCCATGTCACCGCTATGGACTAAGCCCCGACCGGAAGCCGCCGCAGCGACCCCTGTGACGTCACGCGCCTCGACCCGGAGCGTGACAAAGCAGGAAATACCACCAGCCTGGTCGCAAGGCCTAGTACCCCCGGGCGCCGCATCACCAACAGCGCCCCCTACCTCCGCGGAGCCTCCGGCCTGGCCGCAAGGCCAGGTAGCCCAGGGCGCCGCCGTCCTAACGGTGCCCTTCACCTTCCAGGTGCCCCAGGCCTGGCCGCAAGGCCTGGGCAACCCGGGCGCCACCACCACCGCGCCCGCGCCCGTAAAACCAAGGGTGCCACACTTGGGGGAGGACTTGTTCAGCCAGCTCACATGGCCGGACGGGCGGCCCTTCATCTGGCCCGAAGAATTCCATGAGCTGGAACGGCAGCAGAGACTAGGGCCCTTGTGTGAGCCCCTGATTCCGGCTCCGACGCCCGTGGCACGGATCTCGCCCCCGCTTGAAGAGGCCCAATTTGAGTGGGACCCCACCGGAGAAGACCTAATGGGGTTCACTCAGGAAACCAGGGCAGCTGCAGCGGAGCGTGCTGAGTGTTGCCGACAGCAGCTCGAAGAGTTTGCGAGGGAGCGGAGAGAGAGGCGGGTCCGGGAACAGCAGGCCCAAGTACGGAGTGCCGAGCAGAAGAGCCGGACCAGGAGGGACCCCCGTGCAGCGCATTGTCCCCGCACCATCGGGACAGTGATCAAGTTCAACCAGCAGCATGGGTGGGGCTTCATCCGAGACAACAACACCCCCGGCGACGTCTTTGTCACGCGCAGAGACGTGGAGTCCCATCTGCCGGAGGGGCACAGAGGTCGTGACCTCTACATCGGAGACGAGGTCACTTTCACCCGGCACAAGTGTGCCAAAGGACCTTACGCCCTCCACGTACACCGCCTGACGGAGGAGGAGTTGCGGTGCGAGGAGGAGGAGCAAGAGGACCCGGACGGGTCTGAAGCTACAATCAGCTACAAGCAAAGAGCAGGAGGAAGACGCCGTTGAGTGCGGCAGAGCAGTAGATGTAAATAGTTACCCGACCGGGTACCAAAGAAACTGTTGCTACATATATATAGTCCCCGTTGGGACCAGTATGAGTGAACTGTTTACCCGTTATTCCGTATCCATACCAGGCTGAGGACTGTGAGCAGCCATTCCCTTCCCTTTACCTGGCCGAGGACTGAGAGCGGCCAACTTCCCCTGTATATAGTTGCGCTTCCTAAAGCGCCCCCTACTGGTTTTATAGGAAAACCAGTTTTCTCGAGAGACTGTCGCACTTTACCCGGTCACACGTTGCACAGTGACCGGAGGAGGAGCCAGAGGCGACGAGAATGTTTTATTTGCTAATATATGTTGTTTTATATGTTTATGGAAAAAAAAAAAATGTATGTTTTGGTGTTATTTATGTCTTACAGCCCGAGGACGTGCTGTGATTTACCAGGGGGGAATGCAGCACCCTGAGGATTCGGCTGCTACAGGGGTATTGCACCTCAACCCAGAGGTGTGATATTCCACTCCCGGGCAAGGATGGAGAGTGGAACTGAGCTCGGTAGGCTGCATGCACTACACACATCCCATTTCCGAGGAGCAGACCAACGGTACTCCCACTTAGAAATGTGCAGGTACGACCGAGTCTGTTCCTGGCTGGAGTGGGAGGGGGGTGGTACATCCCATGTAGTGTAGGGGCAGATAGGGGGAGCAGCCTGGGTAAAGATAGGAGCTCATTGGGTGCTGGTCACCTGAGCTCACACATAGAGGGTGTATATAAGGTGGGCACCAACTAAGAACAGGGTCAGATGCAGAGAACAAGTCAGCAAGCAGAGGAGAAGAGAGACCCAGAGTGAGAGAGGAGAAGAGAAAGAGAGACCCAGAGGGGGAAATAGCAGAAAAGGACTCCAAGATCCCAACTTAAATCCCCGGGTGAAGAGTCGGCACAGGGTACCGGATCCCAAGCTGGTGGGGGCAGAAAACACACCCTAGCCAGAGACCGGAGACCGTGGGCAGCGTTTGCCACGGTCACCCATCACATCCACCCCGAAGGCACACCACATGAAGGGTCAGGGAACCCAAGGCCAAGGGTGTCCCAACAGAAGGCCCGAGGGAGCTGGACCTAGGTGGATCACTGGTGGGGACGGCCAGAGAACGGGACAGAAGGAGAGCTCAGGGCCACGCTCCGGACTTGTTTGGGGGTTGGTTGGATCCAGGACCTGGTGGACGCAGCACGGCTCGGGTGGTCACTCGCAGCTGGAGTGACCAGTACAACATCTGCAGTAAGTAAACACCCTTAACTGCACAACCCGACTCTGTCTTCATTGCCGTCTGCACTGCACCACCACAACCCCCATCCTCTGCACCTGTCCCCCCTGAGGCTATACCCCTCCCGTTGGGGGTTATCCCACCAAGCTGCGCACCCACCATCAGCCTCAGCGGACCCTGCTGCAGCGGCGGCCACAGTGACCGCATCACAACGGGTGGCGTAGTCGACACAAAAGAACTCTTAATAACATCTGTAGGACTGCCACATAACACTGAGCTTGACGCCCTGGGCACGGGCCGGGTCACAGCCGCTCGGAGACTACAACCCCCCATCTGATCCGGTGCCGGGTATTCCCCTCAAAAAGGAATATGTCCCAGGGGGCGCGTCATTCACACTAGCAAAAAAGAAGCAAGACAAAAATATATCTCATACCCTACCATAATTATATATAAATGTAAAGCAAAGTTGCATAATAAATATAGGGTACTTAGTGAACTATTTTTGATCAAAAAAAGTATACAAGCCGTCCCACCAGCGGCAAGGTGACCCTAAATTGGGACGGTACCTATACTGCCTATATTAAAAACCTTACTGGATATCAAAGTTGAAGTAATGCATATAAAAGGGTAGACAAATAGGACCGGGTCCCAACTCCAGACCACCTAGGCCCGTGGTAAGCTACATATATACCAATCAGCTCAACAAAGGGCATGCCACACCCTTAAATTGCACAGAATGCAAACAAGTCAAAAAACCAGACAATGTGAACTGAGGTCTAAGATGGCAGACATACAAGAAACAGAGGCATGTTCACACTAGCAAAAAAGAAGCAAGACAAAAATATATCTCATACCCTATCAAAGTTGAAGTAATGCATATAAAAGGGTAGACAAATAGGACCGGGTCCCAACTCCAGACCACCTAGGCCCGTGGTAAGCTACATATATACCAATCAGCTCAACAAAGGGCATGCCACACCCTTAAATTGCACAGAATGCAAACAAGTCAAAAAACCAGACAATGTGAACTGAGGTCTAAGATGGCAGACATACAAGAAACAGAGGCATGTTCACACTAGCAAAAAAGAAGCAAGACAAAAATATATCTCATACCCTACCATAATTATATATAAATGTAAAGCAAAGTTGCATAATAAATATAGGGTACTTAGTGAACTATTTTTGATCAAAAAAAGTATACAAGCCGTCCCACCAGCGGCAAGGTGACCCTAAATTGGGACGGTACCTATACTGCCTATATTAAAAACCTTACTGTATATCAAAGTTGAAGTAATGCATATAAAAGGGTAGACAAATAGGACCGGGTCCCAACTCCAGACCACCTAGGCCCGTGGTAAGCTACATATATACCAATCAGCTCAACAAAGGGCATGCCACACCCTTAAATTGCACAGAATGCAAACAAGTCAAAAAACCAGACAATGTGAACTGAGGTCTAAGATGGCAGACATACAAGAAACAGAGGCATGTTCACACTAGCAAAAAAGAAGCAAGACAAAAATATATCTCATACCCTACCATAATTATATATAAATGTAAAGCAAAGTTGCATAATAAATATAGGGTACTTAGTGAACTATTTTTGATCAAAAAAAGTATACAAGCCGTCCCACCAGCGGCAAGGTGACCCTAAATTGGGACGGTACCTATACTGCCTATATTAAAAACCTTACTGTATATCAAAGTTGAAGTAATGCATATAAAAGGGTAGACAAATAGGACCGGGTCCCAACTCCAGACCACCTAGGCCCGTGGTAAGCTACATATATACCAATCAGCTCAACAAAGGGCATGCCACACCCTTAAATTGCACAGAATGCAAACAAGTCAAAAAACCAGACAATGTGAACTGAGGTCTAAGATGGCAGACATACAAGAAACAGAGGCATGTTCACACTAGCAAAAAAGAAGCAAGACAAAAATATATCTCATACCCTACCATAATTATATATAAATGTAAAGCAAAGTTGCATAATAAATATAGGGTACTTAGTGAACTATTTTTGATCAAAAAAAGTATACAAGCCGTCCGACCAGCGGCAAGGTGACCCTAAATTGGGACGGTACCTATACTGCCTATATTAAAAACCTTACTGTATATCAAAGTTGAAGTAATGCATATAAAAGGGTAGACAAATAGGACCGGGTCCCAACTCCAGACCACCTAGGCCCGTGGTAAGCTACATATATACCAATCAGCTCAACAAAGGGCATGCCACACCCTTAAATTGCACAGATCAAAAATAGTTCACTAAGTACCCTATATTTATTATGCAACTTTGCTTTACATTTATATATAATTATGGTAGGGTATGAGATATATTTTTGTCTTGCTTCTTTTTTGCTAGTGTGAACATGCCTCTGTTTCTTGTATGTCTGCCATCTTAGACCTCAGTTCACATTGTCTGGTTTTTTGACTTGTTTGCATTCTGTGCAATTTAAGGGTGTGGCATGCCCTTTGTTGAGCTGATTGGTATATATGTAGCTTACCACGGGCCTAGGTGGTCTGGAGTTGGGACCCGGTCCTATTTGTCTACCCTTTTATATGCATTACTTCAACTTTGATATACAGTAAGGTTTTTAATATAGGCAGTATAGGTACCGTCCCAATTTAGGGTCACCTTGCCGCTGGTGGGACGGCTTGTATACTTTTTTTGATCAAAAATAGTTCACTAAGTACCCTATATTTATTATGCAACTTTGCTTTACATTTATATATAATTATGGTAGGGTATGAGATATATTTTTGTCTTGCTTCTTTTTTGCTAGTGTGAACATGCCTCTGTTTCTTGTATGTCTGCCATCTTAGACCTCAGTTCACATTGTCTGGTTTTTTGACTTGTTTGCATTCTGTGCAATTTAAGGGTGTGGCATGCCCTTTGTTGAGCTGATTGGTATATATGTAGCTTACCACGGGCCTAGGTGGTCTGGAGTTGGGACCCGGTCCTATTTGTCTACCCTTTTATATGCATTACTTCAACTTTGATATACAGTAAGGTTTTTAATATAGGCAGTATAGGTACCGTCCCAATTTAGGGTCACCTTGCCGCTGGTGGGACGGCTTGTATACTTTTTTTGATCAAAAATAGTTCACTAAGTACCCTATATTTATTATGCAACTTTGCTTTACATTTATATATAATTATGGTAGGGTATGAGATATATTTTTGTCTTGCTTCTTTTTTGCTAGTGTGAACATGCCTCTGTTTCTTGTATGTCTGCCATCTTAGACCTCAGTTCACATTGTCTGGTTTTTTGTTTTGAGAATGGTATCATGAAAAGGGTTTACAAGCACCGAACCGGTGCGGATGGTAATTTTGTTATTGTTCTTGTTGTTGTTATTATTATTTTTGTCTTATTGTTCTTTTACTTTGGGGGTTAGTTAGGTGGGGTGGGGGTTTTGAGGGGGGTTAAGCATGAACTTGGACTGGCCCAGGCCCAAAACTGTTGGGGTTCGCCCTAAGTCCGGAAGGACTTTTTCGGAACTTGGAGGCCGGTTCGGGTTGGGGGTATAGTGAGAGTTGGGGTAGTGTATGTGTTACTCATGATTTAAATGTTGTGTGTTATTTCATATGGTTTATGTGGTTTATATTTTGTTATATGTATTTTGCTTCTGCATCTCTGGTTTTTGTTACGGCAGAATCAGGTGTAAGTCTGGAGGAAGTTTGAGGTATGTTTGGATAGGCTGTGGTTGTATGGTGGTTGTCAGGCAGGTGGGGTCCCTTGTATATACATTGTTTATGTATCGGTTATATTGCTGGAAATTGTTTTCGTTACTTGTACTAGTTTGTGTTTTTACATTTATAATAAAATAGAGTTCCAGCTCCAGTAGTGTACACTAAAGCTGCCGCAGTTAAAAAGCTCGTAGTTGGATCTTGGGATCGAGCTGGCAGTCTGCCGCAAGGCGTGCTACCGCCAGTCCCAGCCCCTTTGCCTTGGGGCGCCTCCCCGATGCTCTTGACTGAGTGTCCCGGGGTCCCGAAGCGTTTACTTTGAAAAAATTAGAGTGTTCAAAGCAGGCAGCCACGCCTGAATACTCCAGCTAGGAATAATGGAATAGGACTCCGGTTCTATTTTGTTGGTTGTCGGAACTGGGGCCATGATTAAGAGGGACGGCCGGGGGCATCCGTATTGCGCCGCTAGAGGTGAAATTCTTGGACCGGCACAAGACGAACCAAAGCGAAAGCATTTGCCAAGAATGTTTTCATTAATTAAGAACGAAAGTCGGAGGTTCGAAGACGATCAGATACCGTCGTAGTTCCGACCATAAATGATGCCAACTGGCGATCCTGCGGCGTCATTCCCATGACCTGCCGAGCAGCGTCTGGGAAACCAAAGTCTTTGGGTTCCGGGGGGAGTATGGTTGCAAAGCTGAAACTTAAAGGAATTGACGGAAGGGCACCACCAGGAGTGGAGCCTGCGGCTTAATTTGACTCAACACGGGAAACCTCACCCGGCCCGGACACGGAAGGGATTGACAGATTGAAAGCTCTTTCTCGATTCTGTGGGTGGTGGTGCATGGGTGTTCTTAGTTGGTGGAGCGATTTGTCTGGTTAATTCCGATAACGAACGAGACTCCGGCATGCTAACTAGCTACGCGACCCCCCGTGGTCCGCGTCCAGCTTCTTAGAGGGACAAGTGGCGCTCAGCCACGCGAGATCGAGCAATAACAGGTCTGTGATGCCCTTAGATGTCCGGGGCTGCACGCGCGCTACACTGAACGGACCAGCGTGTGTCTACAGGCCGACAGGTGCGGGTAACCTGCTGAACCCCGCTCGTGATGGGGATCGGGGATTGCAATTCTTCCCCGTGAACGAGGAATTCCCAGTAAGTGCGGGTCATAAGCTCGCGTTGATTAAGTCCCTGCCCTTTGTACACACCGCCCGTCGCTACTACCGATTGGATGGTTTAGTGAGGTCCTTGGATTGGCCCTGCCGGGGTCCGCCAAGACCCTGGCGGAGAGCCGAGAACACGATCGAACTTGACTATCTAGAGGAAGTAAAAGTCGTAACAAGGTTTCTGTAGGTGAATCTGCAGAAGGATCATTAAGGCAGCGATGACCGAACCGAGGAGGCGCGGAGCTGGAAGCCGATTTCCCCGACTGCCTCCCCCTGCCCGAAGGGGGTGTGCGGCTGGGATACTTCCGCTCTGCCTGAGCTACCCGCACGCGGAGGGGCGGCGACGGTCCAGCGAGGGTTGTCGCCGTGCGGACGACGACGACGGGAGGGTGTGGGGAGCCCCTCTTGCTCCGTCGTCCCGACGGACGCCTGGCCTCTCGGGGGGATCCTGCCGTGTTCCCCCCGCCCAGGAAAAAACCCACATGAAAGGCCGTCCCGGGTACCGTTCGCCCGTGCGCCCCTATACCCCTCTCCCCGGGGTTGCGGGACCGGGGGGTAGGTCGAGAAGTCTCGAGCCCTCCGTTGTTCCCCTCCCCGCCGGAGGGAGGGACGGCGGAGGCCGAGCACCCGGGGCAACAGGGCCAAGAAAAATCCCCTATGCACCCCCTCTGTTGCCGGCCGACGTACTGAAAAACCGGGCGCCCCAGAGCGCCCGGACCCAGAAGCGTGACTCTTAACGGTGGATCACTCGGCTCGCGCGTCGATGAAGAACGCAGCTAGCTGCGAGAATTAGTGTGAATTGCAGGACACATTGATCATCGACACTTCGAACGCACCTTGCGGCCCCGGGTTTCTCCCGGGGCTATGCCTGTCTGAGGGTCGCCCCTCCGTCGATCGCCTCCGTGGCGCGGCTGGGGTCCCGTCGCAAGGGATTTTCAGAGGGAGGCCCGAGGCTTCGCACCCCGACGTCCTCTCTCTCTCTCCCTTACGTCCCCCCAAGGCTAGACCCACCCGCCCGGTTACCCTCCGCCCCGACCCGGAGCGTGCCGTGAGGCTATCTGTGGAGACACAGGGCTGCCTCCGGAGTTTCCAGGGGTTGGGGGGTAGCCGCCTGGGGCGGCGTGGAAGGGCACGCTCGCAGACCAGACTAAAGACCTCAGATCAGACGTGGCGACCCGCTGAATTTAAGCATATTAATAAGCGGAGGAAAATAAACTAACCAGGATTCCCTCAGTAACGGCGAGTGAAGAGGGAAGAGCCCAGTGCTGAATCCCTGTCCGTCCGGCGGGCGTCGGGAAATGTGGCATACGGGAGACCGGACCACCTCGGCGTCGCTCGGTTGCCCGAGTCCTTCTAATAGTGGCCCCAGCCCGTGGACGGTGGTAGGCCGTGTATTCTACGGTTGGAATAAAAGTGCAGACGAACATTTGAATGACTTTATTATTGGTTGTAATTTTTCTCAGTTTTACACTGGTTTGGTGCACCTAATTGGGATGAGCCGAAAGGTGTTTAAGCCTAGCCTCTCAATAGGCTTCGCTATCGGCCTCATGATTTCCATATTGTCTGCTTGCTGGTTCTCTGAATGACTGGGGGAAGCCAATACAGGTGGCTGACTGTCGTCTCCATCAGTCCGCCTGTCGTCTCCATCAACCTGGCTGTCGTCTCCATCAGCCAGCCTGTCGTCTTCATCAACCTGGCTGTCGTCTCCATCAGCCAGCCTGTCGGCTCCATCAGCCTGGCTGTCATATCCATCAGCCCGCCTGTCGTCTCCATCAACCTGGCTGTCGTCTCCATCAGCCAGCCTGTTGGCTCCATCAGCCTGGCTGTCGTATCCATCAGCCCGCCTGTCGTCTCCATCAGCCCGCCTGTCGTCTCCATCAGCCAGCCTTTCGGCTCCATCAGCCTGGCTGTCGTCTCCAACAGCCTGCCCCGAATTTATTACCAATTCATGGGCACGACACATATCCACAAGTGCTTTCTCCTGGTAAACTTTCTCAGCCATACCATTTGTGTGGACCAGATATCGTGCGAATAAGTGTTTTTCGGAATCGGAATATCGTGAGAGAGTCCACGTTTCACATACACGTCGTACAAAATGGCTGGTGACATGTGGAAGGCTGTAGCTGTGGAGGAAAACCAATCAGTGCCTGTAGCTGCATATGATAATTTACACTGGATATTCTTCCCCCACCTTTCATGATAACGCCGGAGAGCAGCGGATGGGTTCATTACGACCTTCCCGGTACACGTCAGAAAAAAGTTTGTGATTTCTAGGCCAGCAGCAATGACAGGTCTGATATGTTCTGCATAGACTTTGAACCACTGAAAATGAAAAAAAAACTTAATCTCGAGCCAGAGGGTATACCTCAAACGAGTTTTGCATGGGGACAACAGAGGGGTTTCAACCCCATGTGGAGTCGGGTAGCCCGGGTCCCCTGGCTTGTAGAAACCTTACCGAATGTTATTCCTCTGAAAGCATGAACGATGCTACTTGAGTGGATGCACATTTGTGTGTTTTTACACCGACAATCGTCTTTCGAACACCGCGGTACATGTGATAGGTCCTCCCGTTCCACTCTGAAACCTAAGGTGTAAAAAGAAGGGAGATGATTGAGACGGTTCCGCAATGACCGCTGCCCATGCAGACTAACACTACTTACGGTCAAATTGCGAACAACACCTGGCCTTTGGAGGTGTCTTAGAATCAGAAGGGCCTGGAGGTACAGAATAACTTCCCTTCGGTCCTCTTCTGATCCCCCGTCCTGGACATTCTCTATGCTCGCTAGAAATGTAGGTCTTGCTTCGTCCAGTATTTTCTGGCAGTCATTCGGTGTCTTGGAGGGCTTCATCAGCGTATCGTACCTGTGGGGTGAAATACAGTTATAGCACTTTTTTACCCAACAGCCGATGTTTGGTAAAAATCTCTCAGAATATTGGGTACCTCTTGCTCACTGAGTCTTGGCAGACTCCCCTGTACAACGTCTTACGCAGGTCCTCCGTAAAGTTCATAAACACCTCACACGCCCTGTATAGCTGAGGATTCTCTATGCTCAGTTGTGTGCCCCTCATCTGATAGGTGGTGAATCGCCGAATGTGCTTCAGTATTTTGAGGGAGGTCTGGTTCGATTGTTTGAGGCTGCTGAGTTTTTTAAAAAAATCATTCACTTTTGTGGGTTTGGTTAAGTACTCCAGAGTTATAAATCTTGGGTTGATAAAGAAAAGAAACCGCGCAACATTCGATACCTCCTGGTTACAATTAGGGACCCCACGGGTTACTGTCAAATATGTGCGGAAGCTCTTCTACATGGGGCTATTTACTGAGTGACGCATATACAAGCCGGCGGCTGTTCTAGCCAGGGAGCTTTCGTTTCTCCATTGCCTAGACTGAATGTTTTGTGTGCTGCCATCCATGGCCTCAATGGGGTCCGACTCGGGGCATGGGGCTCCCTCAAAATTGTGTGCAGACTGTTCAGGGACAGGCGCGTCCATCATATGTGAATATGACTCCACAGGGGGCATGTAGCATGGGGGCAAACAGTCTGTTGGCGCCTGGGTCTGTCCTACAGAGGTCAGCGGTATGTTTTCTAACTGAAATGTAGGTTTGTTTACTATAAAATACCCACGGCTTTCGACAAATGCTACCACATCTTCCAGGGATTGCAGAGGCTTGAGCTCGCTGAATAGTATAGCTGTGCCCTTAGCCGCGACAAGTCTAAGTCGATCTTTGGCGATAGCCAAGTTTTTTTTTATCTCCGAGACGCTTTCGGACCTCATGCACACCCTTCTCAGATGTGTGGACAGATATCTCGTCACCCTGTGGCACACGGGGGAAGTCAGCGGTGTACGTTGGTGGATGTGGGGAAATAAGGAACACAAACGTTCACTGCGGTTTTACAACCGTGCAACATGGGGTCCGCCGCAGCCTGGTGTGGCGGTTACATTCTCCTATATATGGGCGACGAATAACTTCTACTTACCGCTTCATAGCGACACGTTTCCCGCAGTCAAATTGAGCTTTAAAGTCCTTGCATCTGCAGCGGAGGTGATCTGAATTTCTGCCGCACACATCCAGGCTGCATCAGCCGCTCGGCTGATTAGTTTCCGCTCTAGCGGCTAATCACTGCTCTCGCGTAACAGGTGATGAGTCGCTCGCACGGGTGCAAATCACCTGTAGTGCTGCTGGAAATATTCAAACCTGGATATATTCGTCCGTATCTTCTATACGGCATCACAGGGGCTGAGGCACCCATAAGGCAGCCACCTGCACGGTTGAAAAGCATCAGCAGCGTTGACGGAAAAAACCTAACCTATCTCATATACGTTTGTTCTATTGCGCTATATGAGAGGAACCTCATTTTCAGACATTTGGTTTGCGAGGTTAGCTTATGGGAAATATCTGTGTGCAGGAAACTTCCAGAGAGGTAGGAAATGTCAGTGAGTGCATCCGATTTCAGTTCCAGAGCGATTTGCCCGATGAGTCCTTCACACTTAGTCTTTTTCAGAAATCAGAATTTTGACTTCCAGGACCCGCCAAACGTTGGTAAATTGAATCCGCTCACCAGTTCCAAGTGTTTTGAGGTGTCCCCGGTTGCAGTAATGCAGCCTGCCCAATAGATGTCGAAAAAGAGACAAAAAGTGAAAAAGAACCAGAATGAGGAAATTGCAGGGAGCCGAATCCGCCTGACAGTTCCAGGCGATCGGGCACTTTTTTGCATGCGTCCCTAAAGTGGGTATAGGGTGACACTCCATGCAAAGACCCAGTTTTGCACACCACCGGCAGAATATATGAGAGAGAGGTACCTCTCAGGCCCGACACATTTCGACTCATTTAAGCTGGTTTTCACCTCCGTAGGCCCGGCTACGCGTTTTGGCTATGAGTCCCTGTTCGGCTGGAGGTCTGCACCTTGGCTGAACCCAGGCTTCCGCAGCTGCGTGTAGCATCGGTGTCTCTGCCCCGTACTAGGCAGAGACGCCGTCCCTCTCACCTCCCCGCTCCTGGCGTGGCGTCCTCCAGCGCTTCTCTCCCCGCTGCTTCCGGCACGCGCTCCTTCCCCGGCAGTGTGCTTAGGGCGCGCGCGCGCTCCCCCTCTCTTAAAGGGACCGCGCGCGCCGTCCTAAGAAGTCCCCGGCCAATTGCCGTAGGACCTCCCATATTTAAGGCACCTCCTCCAAAATGGAGGTGCCCGAGCAATGTTGTAGCACTGTTCACTACTCTGCTTCAGCCCTCAGGTCCCGTTGCCAGTTACCTGCCAGATACCTGCCAGATTCCTGCCAGTCTGCTGTCTAATTCCTGCCTGATATCCTGCTACCTGCCTGCTAGCCTGAGGTCCGACGGTCTGCCTTACTACTCCTGTCAGTCTGTCTATGGACCAGCTTGCCCGCTCACCTGGGAGCGCACATCTGCTACCTGCCTGCTAGCCTACCTGGAGGCTCTGCCGTCACGTGCTGTGACCACTTGCCTGTCCAGTGACTCCTGCCCGCTCACCTGGGAGCGCTCATCTGCTGCCTGTCTGCTAGCCTACCTGGAGGCTCTGCCGTCACGTGCTGTGACCACCCGCCTGTCCAGAGACTTCTGCCCGCTCACCTGGGAGCGCTCATCTGCCGCCTGTCTGTTGGTCTTCCTGGAGGCTCCGCCGTCACATGCTGTGACCACCCGTTTGTCCAGAGACTCTCGCCTGCTCACCTGGGAGCTCACGTCTACCATCAGCCGCCACAGGTCGTACCAACCCTTTACTTGCCGTGACCATCTGCCCGTTCATCCAGAGACTGCCCCGGTCACTTGCCGTGACCTCCTGCCTGTTCTTCTAGAGACTGTCCCGGTCCCCTGCTGTGACTGCCTGCCTGGTCGCCACCCGCTCCCTTACAAGGACCACCCCCTTGTATAGTAGCTCAGAGGTTCCGCCTCCCAGACCCGTTACAGTTTGCTCGGGCCATGGAACCCGGTGGCACCCAAGCTCCCTCGCTCTCGGACCTGTGTCATGAACTGTCCCGTCAGAGGTCCCAACAGGAGTCCATCCTGGGTCACCTGCGGAAAGTCAATTCTCGCCTGGACACTCTGACTGCTCTGCCTGCAACCACCGCCAGTGCCATGACTCGCAATCCGGCAGCTCCACTGCCCACTAATAACTTGGTACCCGACTATGGACCTCGGCTTCTGGCACCTCCACGCTTTGCCGGCGAACCTACTTTAGCTCGGGGTTTCATAAACCAGTGCACCCTGCACTTTGAGCTATTGGCGTATCAGTTCATCTCCGATCGAGCCAAGGTGGCCTTCATCATGTCCCATCTTACTGGGGAGGCACTGGCATGGCTAAATCCCCTGTGGGAGAGAGGGGATCCCCTGGTGTCCGACCTGCCGTCTTTCCTCGCTGCTTTCCGGAAAGTCTTCGATGAACCTGGACGGAAAACCTCTTCTGCCTCCTCACTGCTACGTCTCCGCCAAGGGAGTCTCACCGTGGGCCAATATGCCATACGGTTCCGCACCCTCGCTTCTGAGCTTGCCTGGGAAAATGAGGCTCTGGTGTCCGTCTTCTGGGAGGGTCTTTCCGGTCGGATTAAGGACGAGTTAGCTGGTCGGGACATTCCTACCACTCTGGATGACCTGGTGTCACTAGCTACGCGGATTGGCATCCGGTTCCAAGAACGTGCCAAAGAGACTACCCGGGAGAAAGACTTTTCTTGCTCTGCTCCTACTTCCCTGAGACCTGCCTCTCAATCAGTCACTCCGCGGGCGCCCTCGCCTGAACCTATGCAGATCGACCAGACCAAGATGGTCAAATCTCGCCAAGAATCTCGCCGAGCCGAGGGAAGCTGTTTCTATTGTGGCAGTATGGAGCACTTCATCCGTTCCTGCCCGGAGAAGCCGGGAAACGCCAGTGTCTAGGACCGCTCGGAGAGGTCGTCCTAGACAAAAGTAAGTCCTCTCCGTCTCTGACTTTACCGGTCTCTATTGCTTGGGGAGAAAACCGTCACTTTGAACTGGCCCACCTGGATTCTGGAGCTGCTGGAAACCTCATCTCCCAGTCTCTGGTAGAGAGATACCGTATTCCCACCAAGTCCCTGGCTGAACCATTATCAGTCGCCTCCGTGGATGGAAGACTTCTCTCGGAGACCATCCTGCTCGTCACTGAACCCATAACCCTGCAGGTGGGAATGCTGCACTCTGAGGAAATCTCATTCCATGTGTTGTCCGGACTTTCTCACTCCCTGTTGCTAGGTCTACCTTGGCTCCAGACACACGAACCCGTATTGAACTAGCGATCCGGTGAAGTACTCCGATGAGGTCCAGACTGCCATAGGACCTGCCTGGTTCCGGTCCGCCCAGTTCGCCCTCCGCCTACTCCAGCTAATTTACCAGGTCTCCCGGCTCCTTACTGGCCCTATGCGGACGTCTTCGGTAAGAAGGAAGCAGAGACATTGCCACCCCATAGGCCATATGACTGCCCGATCGACCTGGTACCTGGCACCACTCCTCCCCGTGGGCGTATCTACCCGTTGTCTGCAGCCGAGACCCGAGCCATGTCTGAGACTTCTGCCCGCTCACCTGGGAGCGCTCATCTGCCGCCTGTCTGTTGGTCTTCCTGGAAGCTCCGCCGTCACATGCTGTGACCACCCGTTTGTCCAGAGACTCTGGCTAGGGGATTTATCCGGAAATCTACCTCCCCGGCTGGAGCCGGATTCTTCTTTGTCAAAAAGAAAGACGGCTCGCTACGCCCCTGTATTGACTATAGAGGACTCAATCAGATCACGGTTAAAAATAAATACCCCCTTCCGCTCATCTCTGAGTTATTTGATCGTCTTAAAGGCGCCAGGATCTTCTCCAAGCTGGATCTACGTGGAGCTTATAACCTGGTCCGTATCCGTCAGGGAGACGAGTGGAAAACAGCATTTAATACCCGGGACGGACACTATGAGTACCGTGTGATGCCCTTCGGTCTCTGCAATGCTCCCGCCGTCTTCCAAGAACTGGTCAACGACATCTTCCGTGACCTTCTTTACTCCTGCGTGGTGGTATACCTGGACGACATCTTGGTCTTCTCTCCGGATCTTCCCACACACCGGAGGGATGTTCGTCAGGTCCTGCTTAGGCTCAGGCAGAACCACCTCTATGCTAAATACGAGAAGTGCCTTTTTGAGCAGACCTCTCTTCCTTTCTTGGGCTATGTTATCTCCCAGACAGGCTTGCGAATGGATCCCGAGAAGCTCTCTGCTGTCCTAAAGTGGCCCCGTCCGGAGGGCTTGAAGGCGATACAGCGATTCCTGGGCTTCGCTAATTACTATCGTCTCTTCATTCCTCACTTCTCGTCACGGACTGCGCCCATATCTGCGCTCACCCGTAAGGGAGCAAATCCCAAGGTATGGTCATCCGAAGCTGAGGAGGCCTTCCTTTCCCTGAAACAAGCCTTCTCCTCTGCCCCTGTGCTGCACCCTCCGGACTGCAACAAACAGTTCTACCTGGAGGTTGATGCCTCCTCCTCTGGTGCCGGAGCGGTGCTCACCCAGAAGTCTTCCTCCGGGAGAATGGTAACCTGCGGCTTTTTCTCTAAAATCTTCTCCTCCTCTGAGCGCAATTACTCCATAGGAAACCGAGAACTGCTTGCCGTTAAATTGGCGCTGGAGGAGTGGCGTTACCTGCTTGAAGGGGCTCTATACCCGGTGATCATCTATACGGATCACAAGAACCTGGCATATCTCCAAAATGCCCAGAGACTTAATCCACGTCAAGCCCGGTGGTCTTTGTTCTTTGCCCGCTTCGATTTCATCCTTCATTTACGCCCGGCGGACAAAAATGTCAAAGCTGATGCCTTGTCCCGATCCTTCCTGTCCTCCGACCAAGAGGAGGAGCCTATGCACATTATCGACCCCTCCAAGGTGATGAATGTGGCCCCCTTGGATTTGACTCGTCTTCCATCCGGCAAGATGTTCGTGGCGCCTCCAGACCGTGAGAGGGTTCTTCGCTGGGGTCATTCTTCTAAACTAGCTGGCCATGCCGGCCAAAAGAAGACCTTCCAACTCATTTCCCAGCATTACTGGTGGTCTACCCTGCATAAGGATGTGGTAGACTTCGTCTCTGCCTGTTCATCTTGTGGCCGCAACAAAATTCCCAGACACTTACCAGCTGGTCATCTCCTGCCGCTTCCCATACCTGTTGCCCCGTGGCAACACATCGCTATGGACTTCATTACCGATCTTCCTGTCTCTGCCGGGTGTACTGTCATTTGGGTGGTCGCGGACCGCTTCTCTAAAATGGCCCACTTCATTCCCCTGCCTGGTCTTCCGTCTGCACCTGAGCTGGCTAAGGACTTTATTCACCATATCTTCCGTCTCCATGGCCTACCCCTCCACATCGTGTCGGATCGAGGGGTTCAGTTTACCTCACGCTTCTGGAGAGCCACATGTAAACTGCTGGACGTCACCCTGGACTTCTCCTCCGCTTACCACCCTCAGTCCAATGGTCAAGTGGAGCGGATCAATCAGATCCTTACCAGCTATCTCCGGCACTTTGTTAATGCCCACCATTCTGATTGGGTGGACCTCCTTCCTTGGGCCGAGTTCTCTTATAATAACCACGAGAGCGAATCCTCTTCCAAGTCCCCGTTCTTTATTGTCTATGGCCAGCACCTCCGGATTCCGCTCCCTGTCTCCGTTTCTGTGGACAACCCTGCTGCGGAGTCTCTTGTCAGCGAATTTTCTACTATTTGGGAGAGTACCAGGTCCGCTCTTCTTCTGTCCTCTGAGCGGATGAAGAGATATGCTGATAAGAGACGTCTGGATCCGCCTCAATTCCGTCCGGGAGACAAGGTTTGGCTCTCGTCCAAACATGTGCGGCTCAAAGTACCCTCCTTCAAGTTGGGCCCTCGATTCATCGGTCCCTTCGAAGTCCTCAGGCAAATTAACCCTGTGGCCTAAAAATTAAAACTCCCGGCCACCCTACGGATTCCCAACTCCTTCCACGTATCTCTCCTCAAACCCGTTGTCTTTAACTCTTTTTCCAATAATCCAGGTGCCCCTCCTGCTCCGGTTTCCGCTGATGACGTCTTTGAGGTAGAGAGTATTCTGGCCTCCAAGAGGGTAAGAGGAAAGACCTTTTTTTTGGTAGATTGGAAGGGGTTTGGTCCTGAGGAGAGAACTTGGGAACCCAGGGAGAACATCAACGCCCCGCTTCTCCTTGAAAAATTTCTTTCTGGCCAAAAAAAAGAGGGGGCCTAAAGGGGGGGGGTACTGTAGCATCGGCGTCTCTGCCCCGTACTAGGCAGAGACGCCGTCCCTCTCACCTCCCCGCTCCTGGCGTGGCGTCCTCCAGCGCTTCTCTCCCCGCTGCTTCCGGCACGCGCTCCTTCCCCGGCAGTGCGCTTAGGGCGCGCGCGCGCTCCCCCTCTCTTAAAGGGACCGCGCGCGCCGTCCTAAGAAGTCCCCGGCCAATTGCCGGAGGACCTCCCATATTTAAGGCACCTCCTCCAAAATGGAGGTGCCCGAGCAATGTTGTAGCACTGTTCACTACTCTGCTTCAGCCCTCAGGTCCCGTTGCCAGTTACCTGCCAGATACCTGCCAGATTCATGCCAGTCTGCTGTCTAATTCCTGCATGATATCCTGCTACCTGCCTGCTAGCCTGAGGTCCGACGGTCTGCCTTACTACTCCTGTCAGTCTGTCTATGGACCAGCTTGCTCGCTCACCTGGGAGCGCACATCTGCTACCTGCCTGCTAGCCTACCTGGAGGCTCTGCCGTCACGTGCTGTGACCACTTGCCTGTCCAGTGACTCCTGCCCGCTCACCTGGGAGCGCTCATCTGCTGCCTGTCTGCTAGCCTACCTGGAGGCTCTGCCGTCACGTGCTGTGACCACCCGCCTGTCCAGAGACTTCTGCCCGCTCACCTGGGAGCGCTCATCTGCCGCCTGTCTGTTGGTCTTCCTGGAGGCTCCGCCGTCACATTCTGTGACCACCCGTTTATCCAGAGACTCTCGCCTGCTCACCTGGGTGCTCACGTCTACCATCAGCCGCCACAGGTCGTACCAACCCTTTACCCAGAGACTGCCCCGGTCACTTGCCGTGACCATCTGCCCGTTCACCCAGAGACTGCCCCGGTCACTTGCCGTGATCATCTGCCCGTTCACCCAGAGACTGCCCCGGTCACTTGCCGTGACCATCTGCCCGTTCATCCAGAGACTGCCCCGGTCACTTGCCGTGACCTCCTGCCCGTTCTTCTAGAGACTGTCCCGGTCCCCTGCTGTGACTGCCTGCCTGGTCGCCACCCGCTCCCTTACAAGGACCGCCCCCTTGTATAGTAGCTCAGAGGTTCCGCCTCCCAGACCCGTTACACTGCGTGGGGGGACTTTTGCTGGTTGCCTATCCCAAGTCAGAGAGGTGTTCCTGGGTTGAAGTGAGCCTGGCCAGACCCCCCCCGCGGGCCCTGGTTCTCCACATGGGGGTACCGTCAAGGCTAAAATCTGGATTTTTAAGCTGAGGAGAGGCTCCATGAGGGCGGATGCTTTTGTGGCTTCGACCCCAGTGCTGTTCCACATCCAGTACCCCCTCTGCAAGGGCGCCTGTACTCGAGTCGCGCTTTCAGGACTCGTGGGCACGTATCTCCCGACGACAGGGGTTTGCAGCCTCCGTACGTGGGCCAGTCCCTACATGCACCCCTGCTCTTCCTCCGATCGATCTGGCACAGTGCTCCTGGGTGGGGAGGTGGCGCCGCTCGCTCGACCTGGGCTTTGGAGCCCGCGCCGGCTTAAGGTGAGCGGTCCCCTTCCTCCTCTACCCCCGGGCTTTTGACCCCTGTCTTTGGGCGTGCAAGCCGGACTCGCCTCCCATCCGCGGAGGTGGCTGAGCCGTGGGGAGTTTGACCCGACCCAAGCAAAGTCAGCGTTCCAATGACCCTCACGGGCGAACGCCGGGGTGCCCACCCACCCACGCGTGGGGGCATCCTTTTGAGGTTACGGGTGTGAGGGACTACGCTGGAGGGTGACGCCGACACGGCCAGGCCGATAACAACCCTCGCGACCTCCGCGTCGCTGGGTTAGTGCCAGAGCCGCGACGGAACCTGACCGCCAGTTCCCCTCTCCAAATCCTCATGCCTGTCCGCCGGTGGGTTGAGGACCCCCCACGGCGGAGGCAGGTCTAAGCCAGACGGTGGTGCCGCATAGGCTCCCCCCACATGCCATCTCCCTGAGCGACCCTGTGTGTCGTCTTGGGTGTGGTTGGTGAGACGGGGGCGGCTGTGGCATCCTCCGGAGGCCAGTCACCTCGCCCTCCCCGTGCAAGGGGTGTTTTCCAGACGCCTGCCGCTTCGAGACCATGCACCCCACAGCGAGCCGCTTTTCCCGTACAGGTCCCCGCACAGGCCTCTCAGCTCCCCTCGCTGCGATCTATTGAAAGCTATCCCTCGAGACAAGCTTTTGTCCCTCCCAAGGAGTTTGCCTCCCCTCCTAAGGGAACCCTGGATGCCAAAGGGGCCTGATCAACCCCCCCACGCCATAAGGCTGCTGGTTTCATAGGCCGCCCTCAAACTCAGATTTTGCCAAACAAATCACAAGCCTCCTTGGCAGCGACAGCTATGACCGATGCGGGACACATTGTGAGCTGCCGGGCCGCGAACCCACCACGCCAAAAAGCCTCCGCCCGCGACTAGATGTATTCGGAAGGGGGCTTAATAGTCGCCCCCGTGCAAGTCGGTGGAGGGCTTAATATTCGCCTTGTGGTAGTCGGTGGAGGGCTTAATAGTGCTGCGGTGTCCAGAAACAGTTCCAGAATTTTGAGCTGAGGCCCCCCAGTCTTCCTCTATAGAGAGGGGAAATATGTGTGAGGGTACACCAGGAGTGTTCCAAATGTATGGGTGAAATATATATCCCACAGGGGAAAAATTGAAAAAAAGTTTAAAAAATTTTTTTTGTGGGCTTAGAAAATTTTCACACATGTGTCAGACTTCCAGAGAGGGGAACATGTCAGTGAGCGCATCCGATTTCAGTTCCAGAGCGATTCACCCGATGAGTCCTTCATACTTAGTCGTTTTTTTGGCACATTTCTGACTTTTTGAAAATTTCACTTTTTTGGGAAAATATCCAGTAAATGAGGGAATAATATGTGTGAGGGTATCCCAGGAGAGTTCCAAATGTGTGGGTAAAATATATATCCCACGGGGGTAAAATTGAAATAAAGTTGAAAAACTGTCCCCAGTTGCAGTAATGCAGTCTGCCCACTAGATGTTGCCAAAGAGGCAAAAAGTGAAAAAGAGCCAGAATGAGGAAATTCTTGTGAGCCGAATCCAGGTGACACTACCAAGCGATGGGACACTTTTTTGCAAGTGTCCCTGTAGAGGGTATAGGGTGACACTCCATGCAAATACTCAGTTTTGCAGACCACCAGAAGAATATATGAGAGAGAGGTACCTCTCAGCCCCGACACATTTCGACTCCCGATGAGTCCTTCATACTTAGTCGTTTTTTTTGCAAATTTCTGACTCTTTGAAAATTTCAATTTTTTGTGAAAATTTCCGCTAAATGAGGGAATACTATGTTATAGGACATCCCAGGAGGGCTCCAAATGTGTGGGTAAAATATATATCCCACGTGGGGAAAATTGAAAAAAAGTTGAAAAAAAATTTTTGCGGACTTAGAAAATTTTTCAACTTGTGTCAGACTTCCAGAGAGGGGAAAATGTGAGTGAGCGCATCCGATTTCAGTTCCAGAGCGATTCGCCCGATGAGTCCTTCATACTTAGTCTTTTTCAGAAGTCAGAATTTTGACTTCCAGGACCCGCCAAATGTTGGTAAATTGAATCCGCTCACCAGTTCCAAGTGTTTTGAGGTGTCCCCGGTTGCAGTAATGCAGCCTGCCCACTAGATGTCGAAAAAGAGACAAAAAGTGAAAAAGAACCAGAATGAGGAAATTCCAGGGAGCCGAATCCGCCTGACAGTTCCAGGCGATCGGGTACTTTTTGGCATGCGTCCCTAAAGTGGGTATAGGGTGACACTCCATGCAAAGACCCAGTTTTGCACACCACCGGCAGAATATATGAGAGAGAGGTACCTCTCAGCCCCGACACATTTCGACTCATTTAAGCTGGTTTTCACCTCCGTAGGCCCGGGTACGCGTTTTGGCTATGAGTCCCTGTTCGGCTGGAGGTCTGCACCTTGGCTGAACCCAGGCTTCCGCAGCTGCGTGGGGGGACTTTTGCTGGTTGCCTATCCCAAGTCAGAGAGGTGTTCCTGGGTTGAAGTGAGCCTGGCCAGACCCCCCCCCGCGGGCCCTGGTTCTCCACATGGGGGCGCCTCAAGGCTAAAATCTGGATTTTTAGGCTGAGGAGAGGCTCCATGAGGGCGGATGCTTTTGTGGCTTCGACCCCAGTGCTGTTCCACATCCAGTACCCCCTCTGCAAGGGCGCCTGTACCCGAGTCGCGCTTCCAGGACTCGTGGGCACGTATCTCCCGACGACAGGGGTTTGCAGCCTCCGTACTTGGGCAAGTCCCTCCACGCACCCCTGCTCTTCCTCCGATCGATCTGGCGCAGCGCTCCCGGGTGGGGAGGTGGCGCCGCTCACTCGGCCCGGGCTTTGGAGCCCGCGCCGGCTTAAGGTGAGCGGTCCCCTTCCTCCTCTACCCCCGGGCTTTCGACACCTATCTTTGGGCGCGCACGCCGGCCTCCGGTCCGTGGAGGTGGCCGAGTCGTGGGGAGTTTGAGCCGACCCCAGCGAAGGCAGCGGTCCGACGACCCGCACGGGCTAACGGCGGGGTGCCCACCCACCCAGGCGTGGGGGCCCGTCGTCCGAATCGCTCCCTGTGCGGGGATGCACAACGATCTTCTCCGAGGGCGGCCCTTTTCTTCCAGATGTGTACCCGGCCAGCGGAGGCCCACGCCGCCCCTCGTGTCCGACAGGGCGGCCTCCGCGGCGGTGGCGATGGCGGCGGTGGGTGGCGTCTCCGCGCCACTGCCGAGCTTCGCGATTTCCAGTCTTTTCCCGAGCCCCTACGTCAGTGGGGAGGACGACAGAGGTGTGGAGGCAGGCGAAGGGGGTTATCACCGTGCGGTGTGCCCCAGCCCGACCGTCGCCTTTCCCCCTCGACCCTCGTCCTCCCAGGCGGCTCGGCAGGGAGAAGGAGAGAGAGAGCGAGAGAGGGAGAGTGGAAACCCCAGAGCCGAGGGGTTATATGGAGAACGGGAGAAGGAACGAGGGCCAAGAGGTAGGGAGTACCCGCAGGCCTCTCCTCTCCCGAACCTCGACGCGGTCCAGTCGTGATGGGGGGCTGCCTGGTTGATCCTGCCAGTAGCATATGCTTGTCTCAAAGATTAAGCCATGCACGTGTAAGTACACACGGACGGTACAGTGAAACTGCGAATGGCTCTTTAAATCAGTTATGATTCCTTTGATCGCTCCAAACCGTTGACTCGGACAACTGTGGTAATTCTAGAGCTAATACGTGCAAACGAGCGCTGGCCGCCAGGGATTCGTGCATTTATCAGACCAAAACCAATCCGGGGTCCCGGGCGCGGCGTCGGGACGGCCTCCGCGGCCTCCCCCCTGCTGCGCTCTCACCGTAAGCTTTGCGACTCTGGATAACCTCGGGCCGATCGCATTTCCCCGTGACGGCGACGATCCATTTGGGTGTCTGCCCTATCAACTTTTGATGGTACTTTCTGTGCCTACCATGGTGACCACGGGTAACGGAGAATCAGGGTTCGATTCCGGAGAGCGAGCCTGAGAAACGGCTACCACATCCAAGGAAGGCAGCAGGAAAGCAAATTACCCACTCCCGACCCGGTGAGGTAGTGACGAAAAATAACAATACAGGACTCTTTCGAGGCTCTGTAATTGGAATGAGTACACTTTAAATCCTTTAACGTGGATCTATTGGAGGGCAAGTCTGGTGCCAGCAGCCGCGGTAATTCCAGCTCCAGTAGTGTACACTAAAGCTGCTGCAGTTAAAAAGCTCGTAGTTGGATCTTGGGATCGAGCTGGCGGTCTGCCGCAAGGCGTGCTACCGCCAGTCCCAGCCCCTTTGCCTTGGGGCGCCTCCCCGATGCTCTTGACTGAGTGTCCCGGGGGCCCGAAGCGTTTACTTTGAAAAAATTAGAGTGTTCAAAGCAGGCAGCCACGCCTGAATACTCCAGCTAGGAATAATGGAATAGGACTCCGGTTCTATTTTGTTGGTTGTCGGAACTGGGGCCATGATTAAGAGGTACGGCCGGCGGCATCCGTATTGCACCGCTAGAGGTGAAATTCTTGGACCGGCACAAGACGAACCAAAGCGAAAGCATTTGCCAAGAATGTTTTCATTAATCAAGAACGAAAGTCGGAGGTTCGAAGATTATCAGATACCGTCGTAGTTCCGACCATAAATGATGCCAACTGGCGATCCGGCGGCGTCATTCCCATGACCTGCCGAGCAGCGTCCGGGAAACCAAAGTCTTTGGGTTCCGGGGGGAGTATGGTTGCAAAGCTGAAACTTAAAGGAATTGTTTGAAGGGCACCACCAGGAGTGGAGCCTGCGGCTTAATTTGACTCAACACGGGAAACCTCACCCGGCCCGGACACGGAAAGGATTGACAGATTGAAAGCTCTTTCTCGATTCTGTGGGTGGTGGTGCATGGGTGTTCTTAGTTGGTGGAGCGATTTGTCTGGTTAATTCCGATAACGAACGAGACTCCGGCATGCTAACTAGCTACGCGACCCCCCGTGGTCCGCGTCCAGCTTCTTAGAGGGACAAGTGGCGCTCAGCCACGCGAGATCGAGCAATAACAGATCTGTGATGCCCTTAGATGTCCGGGGCTGCACGCGCGCTACACTGAACGGACCAGCGTGTGTCTACCCTTCACCGACAGGTGCGGGTAACCTGCTGAACCCCGCTCGTGATGGGGATTGCAATTCTTCCCCGTGAACGAGGAATTCCCAGTAAGTGCGGGTCATAAGCTCGCGTTGATTAAGTCCCTGCCCTTTGTACACACCGTCCGTCGCTACTACCGATTGGATGGTTTAGTGAGGTACTTGGATTGGCCCTGCCGGGGTCCGCCAAGACCCTGGCGGAGAGCCGAGAAGACGATCGAATTTGACTATCTAGAGGAAGTAAAAGTCGTAACAAGGTTTCTGTAGGTGAACCTGCAGAAGGATCATTAAGGCAGCGATGACCGAACCGAGGAGGCGCGGAGCTGGAAGCCGATTTCCCCGACTGCCTCCCCCTGCCCAAAGGGGGTGTGCGGCTGGGATACTTCCGCTCTGCCTGAGCTACCCGCACGCGGAGGGTCGGCGACGGTCCAGCGAGGGTTATCGCCGTGCGGACGACGACGACGGGAGGGTGTGGGGGAGCCCCTCTTGCTCCGTCGTCCCGAAGGACGCCTGGCCTCTCGGGGGGATCCTGCCGTGTTCCCCCCGCCCAGGAAAAAACCCACATGAAAGGCCGTCTCGGGTACCGTTCGCCCGTGCGCCCCTATACCCCTCTCCCCGGGGTTGCGGGTCCGGGGGGTAGGTCGAGAAGTCTCGAGCCCTCCGTTGTTCCCCTCCCCGCCCGAGGTAGGGACGGCGGAGGCCGAGCACCCGGGGCAACAGGGCCAAGAAAAATCCCCGATGCACCCCCTCTGTTGCCGGCCGACGTACTGAAAAACCGAGCGCCCCAGAGCGCCCGGACCCAGAAGCGTGACTCTTAACGGTGGATCACTCGGCTCGCGCGTCGATGAAGAATGCAGCTAGCAGCGAGAATTAGTGTGAATTGCAGGACACATTGATCATCAACACTTAGAACGCACCTTGCGGCCCCGGGTTTCTCCCGGGGCTATGCCTGTCTGAGGGTCGCCCCTCCGTCGATCGCCTCCGTGGCGCAGCTGGGGTCCCGTCGCAAGGGATTTTCAGAGGGAGGCCCGAGGCTTCGCACCCCGACGCCCTCTCTCTCTCTCTCTCCCTTACGTCCCCCCAAGGCTAGACCCACCCGCCCGGTTACCCTCCGCCCCGACCCGGAGCGTGCCGTGAGGCTGTCTGTGGAGACACAGGGCTGCCTCCGGAGCTTTCAGGGGTTGGGGGGTAGCTGCCTGGGGCGGCGTGGAAGGGCACGCTCGCAGACCAGACTAAAGACCTCAGATCAGACGTGGCGACCCGCTGAATTTAAGCATATTAATAAGCGGAGGAAAATAAACTAACCAGGATTCCCTCAGTAACGGCGAGTGAAGAGGGAAGAGCCCAGTGCTGAATCCCTGTCCGTCCGGCGGGCGTCGGGAAATGTGGCATACGGGAGACCGGACCACCTCGGCGTCGCTCGGTTGCCCGGGTCCTTCTAATAGTGGCCCCAGCCCGTGGACGGTGGTAGGCCGTGTATTCTACGGTTGGAATAAAAGTGCAGACGAACATTTGAATGACTTTATTATTGGTTGTAATTTTTCTCAGTTTTACACTGGTTTGGTGCACCTAATTGGGATGAGCCGAAAGGTGTTTAAGCCTAGCCTCTCAATAGGCTTCGCTATCGTCCTCATGATTTCCATATTGTCTGCTTGCTGGTTCTCTGAATGACTGGGGGAAGCCAATACAGGTGGCTGACTGTCGTCTCCATCAGTCCGCCTGTCGTCTCCATCAACCTGGCTGTCGTCTCCATCAGCCAGCCTGTCGTCTTCATCAACCTGGCTGTCGTCTCCATCAGCCAGCCTGTCGGCTCCATCAGCCTGGCTGTCATATCCATCAGCCCGCCTGTCGTCTCCATCAACCTGGCTGTTGTCTTCATCAGCCAGCCTGTTGGCTCCATCAGCCTGGCTGTCGTATCCATCAGCCCGCCTGTCGTCTCCATCAACCTGGCTGTCGTCTCCATCAGCCAGCCTTTCGGCTCCATCAGCCTGGCTGTCGTCTCCAACAGCCTGCCCCGAATTTATTACCAATTCATGGGCACGACACATATCCACAAGTGCTTTCTCCTGGTAAACTTTCTCAGCCATACCATTTGTGTGGACCAGATATCGTGCGAATAAGTGTTTTTCGGAATCGGAATATCGTGAGAGAGTCCACGTTTCACATACACGTCGTACAAAATGGCTGGTGACATGTGGAAGGCTGTAGCTGTGGAGGAAAAACAATCAGTGCCTGTAGCTGCATATGATAATTTACACTGGATATTCTTCCCCCACCTTTCATGATAACGCCGGAGAGCAGCGGATGGGTTCATTACGACCTTCCCGGTACACGTCAGAAAAAAGTTTGTGATTTCTAGGCCAGCAGCAATGACAGGTCTGATATGTTCTGCATAGACTTTGAACCACTGAAAAAGAAAAAAAAACTTAATCTCGAGCCAGAGGGTATACCTCAAACGAGTTTTGCATGGGGACAACAGAGGGGTTTCAACCCCATGTGGAGTCGGGTAGCCCGGGTCCCCTGGCTTGTAGAAACCTTACCGAATGTTATTCCTCTGAAAGCATGAACGATGCTACTTGAGTGGATGCACACTTGTGTGTTTTTACACCGACAATCGTCTTTCGAACACCGCGGTACATGTGATAGGTCCTCCCGTTCCACTCTGAAACCTAAGGTGTAAAAAGAAGGGAGATGATTGAGACGGTACCGCAATGACCGCTGCCCATGCAGACTAACACTACTTACGGTCAAATTGCGAACAACACCTGGCCTTTGGAGGTGTCTTAGAATCAGAAGGGCCTGGAGGTACAGAATAACTTCCCTTCGGTCCTCTTCTGATCCCCCGTCCTGGACATTCTCTATGCTCGCTAGAAATGTAGGTCTTGCTTCGTCCAGTATTTTCTGGCAGTCATTCGGTGTCTTGGAGGGCTTCATCAGCGTATCGTACCTGTGGGGTGAAATACAGTTATAGCACTTTTTTACGCAACAGCCAATGTTTGGTAAAAATCTCTCAGAATATTGGGTACCTCTTGCTCACTGAGTCTTGGCAGACTCCCCTGTACAACGTCTTACGCAGGTCCTCCGTAAAGCTCATAAACACCTCACACGCCCTGTTATAGCTGAGGATTCTCTATGCTCAGTTGTGTGCCCCTCATCTGATAAGTGGTGAATCGCCGAATGTGCTTCAGTATTTTGAGGGAGGTCTGGTTCGATAGTTTGAGGCTGCTGAGTTTTTTAAAAAAATCATTCACTTTTGTTGGTTTGGTTAAGTACTCCAGAGTTATAAATCTTGGGTTGATAAAGAAAAGAAACCGCGCAACATTCGATACCTCCTGGTTACAATTAGGGACCCCACGGGTTACTGTCAAATATGTGCGGAAGCTCTTCTACATGGGGCTATTTACTGAGTGACGCATATACAAGCCGGCGGCCGTTCTAGCCAGGGAGCTTTCGTTTCTCCATTGCCTAGACTGAATGTTTTGTGTGCTGCCATCCATGGCCTCAATGGGGTCCGACTCGGGGCATGGGGCTCCCTCAAAATTGTGTGCAGACTGTTCAGGGACAGGCGCGTCCATCATATGTGAATATGACTCCACAGGGGGCATGTAGCATGGGGGCAAACAGTCTGTTGGCGCCTGGGTCTGTCCTACAGAGGTCAGCGGTATGTTTTCTAACTGAAATGTAGGTTTGTTTACTATAAAATACCCACGGCTTTCGGCAAATGCTACCACATCTTCCAGGGATTGCAGAGGCTTGAGCTTGCTGAATAGTATAGCTGTGCCCTTAGCCGCGACAAGTCTAAGTCGATCTTTGGCGATAGCCAAGTTTTTTTGTTATCTCCGAGACGCTTTCGGACCTCATGCACACCCTTCTCAGATGTGTGGACAGATATCTCGTCACCCTGTGGCACGCGGGGGAAGTCAGCGGTGTACGTTGGTGGATGTGGGGAAATAAGCAACACAAACGTTCACTGCGGTTTTACAACCGTGCAACATGGGGTCCGCTGCAGCCTGGTGTGGCGGTTACATTCTCCTATATGTGGGCGACGAATAACTTCTACTTACCGCTTCATAGCGACACGTTTCCCGCAGTCAAATTGAGCTTTAAAGTCCTTGCATCTGCACCGGAGGTGATCTGAATTTCTGCCGCACACATCCAGGCTGCATCAGCCGCTCGGCTGATTAGTTTCTGCTCTAGCGGCTAATCACTGCTCTCGCGTAACAGGTGATGAGTCGCTCGCACGGGTGCAAATCACCTGTAGTGCTGCTGGAAATATTCAAACCTGGATATATTCCTCCGTATCTTCTATACGGCATCACAGGGGTTGAGGCACCCATAAGGCAGCCACCTGCACGGTTGAAAAGCATCAGCAGCGTTGACGGAAAAAACCTAACCTATCTCATATACGTTTGTTCTATTGCGCTATATGAGAGGAACCTCATTTTCAGACATTTGGTTTGCGAGGTTAGCTTATGGGAAATATCTGTGTGCAGGAAACTTCCAGAGAGGTAGGAAATGTCAGTGAGTGCATCCGATTTCAGTTCCAGAGCGATTTGCCCGATGAGTCCTTCACACTTAGTCTTTTTCAGAAATCAGAATTTTGACTTCCAGGACCCGCCAAACGTTGGTAAATTGAATCTGCTCACCAGTTCCAAGTGTTTTGAGGTGTCCCCGGTTGCAGTAATGCAGCCTGCCCAATAGATGTCGAAAAAGAGACAAAAAGTGAAAAAGAACCAGAATGAGGAAATTGCAGGGAGCCGAATCCGCCTGACAGTTCCAGGCGATCGGGCACTTTTTTGCATGCGTCCCTAAAGTGGGTATAGGGTGACACTCCATGCAAAGACCCAGTTTTGCACACCACCGGCAGAATATATGAGAGAGAGGTACCTCTCAGGCCCGACACATTTCGACTCATTTAAGCTGGTTTTCACCTCCGTAGGCCCGGCTACGCGTTTTGGCTATGAGTCCCTGTTCGGCTGGAGGTCTGCACCTTGGCTGAACCCAGGCTTCCGCAGCTGCGTGGGGGGACTTTTGCTGGTTCCCTATCCCAAGTCAGAGAGGTGTTCCTGGGTTGAAGTGAGCCTGGCCAGACCCCCCCCCCCCGTGGGCCCTGGTTCTCCACATGGGGGTGCCGTCAAGGCTAAAATCTGGATTTTTAGGCTGAGGAGAGGCTCCATGAGGGCGGATGCTTTTGTGGCTTCGACCCCAGTGCTGTTCCATATCCAGTACCCCCTCCGCAAGGGCGCCTGTACCCGAGTCGCGCTTCCAGGACATGTGGGCACGTATCTCCCGACGACAGGGGTTTGCAGCCTCCGTACTTGGGCAAGTCCCTCCACGCACACCTGCTCTTCCTCCGATCGATTTGGCGCAGCGCTCCCGGGTGAGGAGGTGGCGCCGCTCGCTCGGCCCGGGCTTTGGAGCCCGCGCCGGCTTAAGGTGAGCGGTCCCCTTCCTCCTCTACCCCCGGGCTTTTGACCCCTGTCTTTGGGCGTGCAAGCCGGACTCGCCTCCCATCCGCGGAGGTGGCTGAGCCGTGGGGAGTTTTACCCGACCCAAGCGAAGGCAGTGGTCCGACGACCCGCACGTGCGAACGGTATGGTGCCCACCCACCAAGGCGTGGGGGCCCGTCTTCCGAATCGCTCCCTGTGCGGGGAAGCACAACTATCTCCGAGGGCGGCCCTTTTCTTCCAGATGCGTACACGGCCAGCGGAGGCCCGCGCCGCCCCTCGTGTCCGATAAGGCGGCCTCCGCGGCGGTGGCGACAGCAGCGGTGGTGGGTGGCGTCTCCGCGCCACTGCCGAGCTTCGCGCTTTCCAGTCTTTTCCCGGATCCCTATGTCAGTGGGGAGGACGACAGAGATGTGAAGGCAGGCGAAGGGTGTTCCCCCTCTGCAAGGGCCCCTGTACCCGAGTCGCGCTTCCAGGAATCGTGGGCACGTATCTCCCGATGACAGGGGTTTGCAGCCTCCGTACTTGGGCAAGTCCCTCCACGCACCCCTGCTCTTCCTCCGATCGATCTGGCGCAGCGCTCCCGGGTGGGGAGGTGGCGCCGCTCGCTCGGCCCGGGCTTTGGAGCCCGCGCCGGCTTAAGGTGAGCGGTCCCCTTCCTCCTCTACCCCCGGGCTTTCGACACCTATCTTTGGGCACGCACGCCGGCCTCGCCTCAAGTCCGTGGAGGTGGCCGAGCCATGGGGAGTTTTACCCGACCCAAGCGAAGGCAGCGGTCTGACGACCCGCACGTGCGAACGGCATGGTGCCCACCCACCAAGGCGTGGGGGCCCGTCGTCCGAATCGCTCCCTGTGCGGGGAAGCACAACTATCTCCGAGGGCGGCCCTTTTCTTCCAGATGCGTACACTGCCAGCGGAGGCCCGCGCCGCCCCTCGTGTCCGAAAGGGCGGCCTCTGCGGCGGTGGCGACAGCGGCGGTGGTGGGTGGCGTCTCCGCGCCACTGCCGAGCTTCGCGCTTTCCAGTCTTTTCCCGGATCCCTATGTCAGTGGGGAGGATGACAGAGGTGTGGAGGCAGGCGAAGGGGGTTCTCACCGTGCAAGGGCGCCTGTACCCGAGTCGCGCTTCCAGGACTCGTGGGCACGTATCTCCCGACGACAGGGGTTTGCAGCCTCCGTACTTGGGCAAGTCCCTCCACGCACCCCTGCTCTTCCTCCGATCGATCTGGCGCAGCGCTCCCGGGTGGGGAGGTGGCGCCGCTCGCTCGGCCCGGGCTTTGGAACCCGCGTCGGCTTAAGGTGAGCGGTCCTTTTCCTCCACTACCCCCGGGTTTTCGACACCTATCTTTGGGCGCGCACGCCGACCTCGCCTCCCGTCCGTGGAGGTGGCCGAGCCGTGGGGAGTTTGACGCGACCCAAGCGAAGGCAGCTGTCTGACTACCCGCACGTGCGAACGGCATGGTGCCCACCCACCAAGGCGTGGGGGCCCGTCGTCTGAATCGCTCCCTGTGTGGGGAAGCACAAGTATCTCCGAGGGCGGCCCTTTTCCTAAAGATGCGTACACGGCCAGCGGAGGCCCGCGCCGCCCCTCGTGTCCGAAAGGGCGGCCTCCGCGGCGGTGGCGATAGCGGCGGTGGTGGGTGGCGTCTCCGCGCCACTGCCGAGCTTCGCGCTTTCCAGTCTTTTCCCGGATACCTATGTCAGTGGGGAGGATGACAGAGGTGTGGAGGCAGGCGAAGGGGGTTCTCACCGTGCAAGGGCGCCTGTACCCGAGTCGCGCTTCCCGGACTCGTGAGCACGTTTCTCCCGACGACAGGGGTTTTCAGCCTCCGTACTTGGGCAAGTCCCTCCACGCACCCCTGCTCTTCCTCCGATAGATCTGGCGCAGCGCTCCCGGGTGGGGAGGTGGCGCCGCTCGCTCGGCCCGGGCTTTGGAGCCCGCGCCTGCTTAAGGTGAGCGGTCCCCTTCCTTCTCTACCCCCGGGCTTTCGACACCTATCTTTGGGCGCGTACGCCGGCCTCCCGTCCGCGGAGGTGGCCGAGCCTTGGGGAGTTTGACCCGACCCCAGTGAAGGCAGCGGTCTGACGACCCGCACGGGCTAACGGCGGGGCGCCCACCCACCCAAGTGTGGGGGCCCTTCGTCCAAATCGCTCCCTGTGCGGGGATGCACAACGATCTTCTCCGAGGGTGGCCCTTTTCTTCCAGATGTGTACCCGGCCAGGTCGGCCTCCGCGGCGGTGGCGATAGCGGCGGCGGTGGGTGGCGTCCCCGCGCCACTGCCGAGCTTCGCGATTTCCAGTCTTTTCCCGAGCCCCTACGTCAGTGGGGAGGACGACAGAGGTGTGGAGGCAGGCGAAGGGGGTTCTCACCGTGCGGTGTGCCCCAGCCCGACCGTCGCCTTTCCCCCTCGACCCTCGTCCTCCCAGGCGGCTCGGCAGGGAGAAGGAGAGAGAGAGCGAGAGAGGGAGAGTGGAAACCCCAGAGCCGAGGGGTTATATGGAGAACGGGAGAAGGAGCGAGGGCCAAGAGGTAGGGAGTACGGTGAAAGGCCGACCTGGGATTCCCCCGCGCTCCCGCCCCTCGGGGCGCGGAGCAGCCCTGGGAAGAAAAGCCGCTCGGGCATCCCTTTGAGGTTACGGGCACGAGCGGGAAGAGGGACTACGCTGGAGGGCGACGCCGACACGGCCAGGCCGACGACCTCCGCGTCGCCGGGTTAGTGCCGGAGCCGCGGCGGACCCCGAGGGCCAGCCCCCCTCTCGCAATCCTCGTGCCTGCCCGCCGGTGGGTCGAGGACCCCCCGCGGCGGAGGCAGGTCTAAGCCAGACGGTGGCGCCGCATAGGCCCACCCCCACACGCCATCTCCCCGAGCGACCCTGTGTGTCGTCTTGGGTGCGGTTGGTGAGACGGGGGCGGCCGTGGCATCCTCCGGAGGCCAGTCACCTCGCCCTCCCCGTGCAAGGGGTGTTTTCCAGACACCTGCCGCTTCGGGACCACGCACTGCATAGCGAGCTGCTCCTCCCGCACATGTCCCCGGTGCTGCGAGGGCTCCGTTCCCCGGCCCCCCCAGGGAAGCCCCACACCATCCCACATCCTCTCCTGGATGCCGCATGCCCTACCTATACCCGTTCCGTCCAGGCGCCCTGCCGCCACGGGGCTCTTCCGCCGCCCTCTCTTCCCGCAGGCCTCTCCTCTCCTCGATGCGGTCCAGTCGTGTTGGGGGGCTACCTGGTTGATCCTGCCAGTAGCATATGCTTGTCTCAAAGATTAAGCCATGCACGTGTAAGTACACACGGACGGTACAGTGAAACTGCGAATGGCTCATTAAATCAGTTATGGTTCCTTTGATCGCTCCAAACCGTTGACTCGGACAACTGTGGTAATTCTAGAGCTAATACGTGCAAATGAGCGCTGGCCGCCAGGGATGCGTGCATTTATCAGACGAAAACCAATCCGGGGTCCCGGGCGCGGCGTCGGGACGGTCCTCCGTGGCCTCCCCCCTGCTGCGCTCTCACCGTAAGCGTTGCGACTCTGGATAACCTCGGGCCCATCGCACGTCCCCGTGACGGCGACGATCCATTCGGGTGTCTGCCCTATCAACTTTTGATGGTACTTTCTGTGCCTACCATGGTGACCACGGGTAACGGAGAATCAGGGTTCGATTCCGGAGAGGGTGCCTGAGAAACGGCTACCACATCCAAGGAAGGCAGCAGGCGCGCAAATTACCCACTCCCGACCCGGTGAGGTAGTGACGAAAAATAACAATACAGGACTCTTTCGAGGCTCTGTAATTTGAATGAGTACACTTTAAATCCTTTAATGAGGATCTATTGGAGGGCAAGTCTCATGCCAGCAGCCACGGTAGCAGGAAGTGGAGGAGGTGTGGCCTGTGTTCCTAGCTGAGTGAGAGCTGTGTGGAGGAGCTCCTGGGAAGCTCCAACTAGGACTTTTTTCTAAGCCCGACCCTTGCCTCTTCGTTTTCCCAGGACCGAGGCAGGGGTGTCGGGGGGCATCCCCGGGCTACGGCCCTCCCGGTCTGGGCCGGGTGGGGTCGGAGGACTGAATATGGATCCATCGGAGGACTCTGTGAGCAGGTCTGGGAGGCTGTCCCAGCATGAAGCGGCTACGGTGAGCATGGCGGCATCGGCTAACAAGGTGACTGGCAAGCCCAAGGGAAGCAAGGGGAGTGCCCCATGGGCCGAGAGGGGCCCGGACGAGTCGGCGGAGGCTTTCTCCCAGCGGGTGGTGGAGATGTTGTGGTGCCACGAAAAGGGGAAGGTGGCACTGGCGAAACTCCTGCTGGAGTTGCGGCAGGCCAAGGCGCTATATAATGCAGCAGCCCAGAGGAAGCGCCCGGCGATCGCCACGCAAATCCAGAGGGTCAAGGAGCCCTGTCCCACCCCCTGTCCCGCCCACCATAGCGCTGGGTGCTGCCCCAGGGGTTACCCCAGCCATGGAGGAGGAGAAGGTGGGGGGTGGAGTAAGAGGCGCACTGTTAGTGAGAGCAGAGGATAGTGTGGGTGCGGGCACAAAGGCTGGGGGATCGCGGTCCGGGGCTCCGCCCCTTGCCCCGCCCACATCGGCGCTCGGCGTGGCCACCATGAGAGACACACGTGGAACTGCGGAGCCCAGCGGCACCCGGTCTGCCGACCCGCCCCTAGCCCCGCCCACCTCGGCGCTCGGAGTGGCCACCATGAGAGACACACGTGGAACTGCGGAGCCCAGCGGCACCCGGTCTGCCGGCCCGCCCCTAGCCCTGCCCAACTGAGCGCTCGGCATGGCCACCATGAGAGGCACACGTGGAACTGCAGAGCCCAGCGGCACCCGATCTGCTGGACCGCCCCTAGCCCCGCCCACCTCGGCGCTCGGCGTGGCCAGCATGAGAGACACATGTGGAACTGCAGAGCCCAGCGGCACCCGGTCTGCCGGCCCGCCCCTAGCCCCGCCCACCTCAGATCTCTGCACGGCCACCATGAGAGGCACACGTGGAACTACCGAGCCCAGCGGCCCCAAGTCTGCCAACCAGCTCCAAGCCCCACCCACCTCGGCGCTCGGCACGGTCACCATGACAGGCACACGTGGAACTACCGATCCCAGCGGCCCCCAGTCTGCCAACCAGCCCCAAGCCCCGCCCACCTCGTCGCTCGGCGCGGCCACCATGAGAGCCGCGAGTGGAACTACAGAGCCCAGCAGTTCCCGATCTGCTGGTCCGCCTCTAGTCCCGCCCACTGCCTCTGTACAGTCTGTGGGCGGAGGGAAGGAGGGAGGCAGGAGGGACATGAAAGAAAAAGCAGCTAGCAATGCTTATAGTACCACAAGGCTCAGCAAGCCTTGCGCCGGTGCCCCGCCCCTCGTCCTGCCCACCGCAGCACCTGGAGTTGCCCAGAAGAAACCTGCGGCTGGGAGGGAGGCAGCAGGAAAAACAGCAGGGAAGACAGAGGCGGATCCAGGAACAGTGTCCCAGGAGGTGGCAGTAATCCCGGTCGAGCAGCCTGCCAGTGTTACTGGGGAGCCTCCTAAATCTTCCGGTCTGCGTCCTGAGCAGGTGGCGCTGCCTGCCTCCAGCACATCAGAGGAGGACATGGAGGCGTCTTCGGGCTCCGGGGGGATCATGGCGGCCATCCGGTTGCTGGAGTCCCCGGTGAACCTCCAGCATTTTTGTTTCGGGGATGAAGATCCGGGACCCGGAAAGGAGAAGAAGGGGCGCAAGAAGAAGGCACAGGAGACGGTGAGTATGCGTTACGTGTTTAATGATGATACTGATGCTGCTGCTGCTGTCTCCTGTGTAACCCCCGCCGGTCAAGGGCGCCCAGATCATGAAGTTGGTCCTCGGCGCAGGTCCGGTGGGGAGAGTAAAGGCAAATGTAAGGCGAGTGGTGATGGTGTGGCGATCCCTACGGAGGACAGTAGGGATGGCAAAGGGTCATCGCTGGCGGTGGTGCCAGACATATTCAGTGTGGTGGAGTTCCCATCTCTGTCTCCCATGGCCTCTGGGTCTCGGGCAGAGGGAGGTGGGGGTTGTGGCGGTGGAGCCGAAGCAGCTTTTTCAGAGATCTTGGCTGATGTCCGGAGGATGGTGGGGGAGGAGAGAGCCTCTGCTTCCATATCTGGCCAGAGGGTTGAGGGGCCGCATGCTGGGGACAAGGCTGCTGGGGGTAAACCGGCCGGGGTGTCTGCACCTGTGAGGTTGGTAAAACCCGGCGCCCAAAATCCCGGCCCCTGTGATACCCAGCGCATGAATATTGGAGGGTCCAAGGTGGCAGAGGGGGAGAAGGGGAGTAAGGACAATGCTGCGGATGTGGTGAGTGTCCTGAAACCCCCCCCAGTGATGCCAGGACCTTGGGTAAAGCGGTTAGTACCCCACCTGTTCTGGCTGGCATGGATGGGGTGCATGAGGTGGGGATGAATGGGGTACATGAAGGAGGTGAGGATGTAGGTGAGGATGCAGGTATGGAAGTGGTGAGTGGTACGGCTGGTGGTGATGGTAGTGGTCCAGGGGTGGTAGGTGAGGCTGTGAGGCAGAGTGTGAGTGTGAATGAGGGGCCAAGTGTGAGGCCAAGGAATCCCGGTTCGTTGGCGAACTCGATAGAGGGCGGTTCACATGTCCGCACCTTTGCGGCGGCCGCTGCCGCGGGTAGTGGATGGTGCCTTGTCAGGGGACGCTGGGCAGGGTTATTGCAATGGCGTCTACTGGGGAGAGTTGTCCATTACAGTGGAGGTAGGGAGGTAGATTTATCGTTCTGAATAGACCGACATGGTCTGTCCGCCTTCCGAGAGTTAGGGGCAGAGAACGTTACGTGGTCTCTGCCGACAGCAGGGCAGGGTGGCGTCCGTAGGAATGTGGTCCGTCTCCGGTGGGAAGGCAATGAAACGTGCCCCTCTAGGGACAAGGTGGTGGAGCTTTTCCTGGGGATGGGCTTCAGGGCTGATGACATCTATGCCCTGATTTATCCCTATGGTGCCTCCTTTTTCGACGTCAGCTTTGTGAGATCAGAGGGCCTAGAGCTCTTCTGGTCTCAGTATGAGCTGGCTCGGATTTGCCCTGAATGGCGAGGGTTTATAGTCCAGGCTATCTCTCGCCAAAACTCAGTGAAGAAAGTGACCGTGCTCACCAGTAACGAGTCACTTTCTGAGATGGACATCATGAGCAGGTATGGGGAGGTGGTCCAGATTCCCAAAAAGAATCTGGACAAGCATGGCATCTGGTCAGGGGCCTGGACCTTTATGGTAAAACTGAAGGTCTTGGGTTACTCGGTTACCCACATTCCCACTTCAACATTCTTGGGAAGGGACCGAATCCTGATCTTTTACCAGGGGCAGCCGAAGTTGTGCCACAGGTGCGGCAGCCCCTCTCACTTCAGCGCGGGGTGCAAGGTGGAGAAGTGCGCGATGTGTGGAGGGGTGGGTCATCTGGCCGCAACCTGTAGGGACATTCGGTGTAATCTGTGTGGTGTCTTGGGACACCCGTTTAGTCGCTGTCCGCGCTCCTATGCCAATGTTGGCCTGAATTCGGGAGGTGCTGGTAGGGAGGAGGCGAGGACCAGACCAGCCGGTGAAGGGACTAGCGGCGGCGTAGGAAGTAAGGGACCGGTGAGGAGCAGAACTCCCCCTGAGGCGGGAGGGAAAGAACAGCGTCCGAGGAGAGTGGTGGAGAGGGACCAGGGGATTATGTCCCTGCCTCTGGTCCCTAGTTCGGGGGAGCATGCAGCTGAGGTCCCGGACAGTGAGATAAACGAAGAGGTCAGGAGGATGGTCAGGGAGGATGGGGCCACCTCTCCCTTATCCTCATCCAGTGAAGGTGTGGATGAGGGGGGGAATGAAGAGTGGCAACAGCAAAAGAAGAGGGAGAAGAAAAGGGTGAGGAAGAAGGGTAACTTGAAGGAGAAGGCCACCCGGGGCCAGATGCCAAAGGAAGGCTCTTCCTTCCTTCCTTCCTCCGGTGGAGCTCTCCAACCAGTACCAGGCCCTAAGCGAGTCTCCCTTGTCTTCAGATGGGGTGGAAGAGGGGGGTCTGGTGCTGGGGTTGCGGACAAGGATGTAGGGGCTAAAGGGGGCACCAGGCCCTCAACATCGGGGGTCGGGGAAATCGGGCCTCTGGTGGTGGGGGTCGACCCAGGGCCTCCTGACAAAGGCAAGGGTGCGCCTGAAACAGTTGTGCCCGTTAAAGTTGTGTCTGGAACAGCAGGTATGGATGTGTCGGTGTGCCTGAAACGTGCTATATTGTCCTCTGAGGAGGAAAATGGAGCACATGTAAAGGGTAAGGGGGGTGGGAAGAAGGTCGCTGTCCAACCTGATCACTCATGATGGTGGCACTCACCCCGTTGACGCTGGCGACCATTAATGTTGCCAGCATAAAGTCTGATGCGGCTAGGTTCACGGCCTCTCATTTTCTCGGCCAGCTTGATGCCGACATTTTGTTTTTGCAGGAGACCAGGTTGGCCGATCTCACGTCCCTTAAAAAAGCTAAGAGGGAGTGGGTACACGGGCCTTCCTATTGGTCTCTTGCGGCTGAGCCGTATAGCGAGGTGGCGGTCATTTTCAAGACCGCAGATGTAGTATGCCGACGGGTTATTGAGTTGGAAATGGGGAGGTGCTTGATCTTGGATGTGTTCATAAGGGGACAAGAGCTTCAGCTCATAAACATCTATGGTCCCCAGACTAAGTGGGACCGCAAGTGTCTCTTTATGAGTATTAAACCCTTTTTGTTTTGTAGCCGACAGGTGGTCTTTGGAGGGGACTTCAACAATGTCTCGAGGCCCCAAGACAGAGGAGGTTCCAGAGACTGGTTGGCCTATGACAGCGTCGCCTTGAATAGCATAGTTAGTGAGGCTCGCCTAGTGGATGTCCACATCCGGAACACCACGGGCCACGCGGGTTACACTTATTTCAGAGGTAGTCAGACTAGGTCTAGAATAGACAGGTTTTATTTGAAGGAGGAGGCAGTCTCTTCACCTTTATCGGTGGTAGAGGTTGAATTCTCCGACCACTGCCTGATTATGTTTTCTCTGAATGTTACAGAGACTCCTCGGATGGGAAGAGGTTTTTGGAAGCTGAATTCGTCACTCCTGAAGGAAGCAGCTGTAAGACGGTCCTTTGAGGATTTCTTTCAAAGTCAGGTACCGCTACTGGGCCTTGGTAACACTAAGTCAGAGTGGTGGGAGATCTTCAAACATCGGGTGGCGAGATTCTTCCGCCAGCTTTCTAACCTCAGAAGCCTGAACAGGGATCTCCTGTATCGGGGCCTGAGGAGGAAACTCGAGGAACTTGTCTCGACTGGGGGTGGCCGTGAGGACATCACCAGGGTGAAAGCCTTACTCAATAGATGTCAGTATGATAGGCACACATCTTTGGTTTTTGAGAGGGACTTCGGGAAGTATCGCTCACCCGACCCTTACAGAAACTGCAAGATGTCAGTAAGTAGTAAGATAGTGGCGGGTCTGAGGGACAGTGCAGGATCCCTGACCAGGTCCAGGTCAGGGATCTTGGAGGTCGTCAGATCCTTTTACTTACATCTCTTGGGGAGGAAGGAGCTGGATCGAGATGAGACGTCGGCTTTCCTGGCTGAGGCCATTCCTGAATCAGGGGTAGACCCCTCGCTCGATGTCTTGGTGGATGAGATGAAAGAAGAGGAAGTTAGACTGGCAATTGACGGGCTCCAGCTCAAAAAATCACCAGGTCCGGACGGCTTAACGTCGGAGTTCTACAGGACCTTTAATGACCTTTTGGTCCCCTTATTGACTCAGGTTTTTAATGAGTGTTTCTCCTCGGGCACTCTTCCGAGATCAATGAGGAGGTCAGCTTTGATCCTTCTTTCTAAGGGAAAGGATCCGTCGCACATTGAGAACTGGAGGCCCATAGCGCTTCTCAATGTGGACAGGAAGGTTTTGGCTAAAGTACTCTTTAACAGGTTAGTGAAGTTTGCGCCACGGCTCCTTTCGGAGTCCCAGCACTGCTGTGTTCCTGGCCGTAGCACTTTTAGTGCTGTTCTCGGTGTCCGGGAGGCTGTGGAGCAGGGTAGGGCTGGCCTCTGGAAGGGGGGGGTATCTGCTGTCCTTGGATCAGGCCAAAGCCTTTCACCGGGTTGATCACGAGTACCTGTGGTCCGCTCTTCTGAGGTATGGTCTGCCAGGGAGGTTCGTGGACTGGCTGAAGACATTGTACAGAGGGGCGGAGAGTTTCCCACTTGTGAATGGTTGGATTGGACAGGCCTTTGCGGTGGGCTCTGGCGTTCGTCAGGGATGTCCTCTCAGTCCCCTGCTGTATGTGTTCGCGATTGATCCCTTCATAAGGAGGGTGGATCGTGGACCAGTAGCGGGGGTGAGGATGGACCAGGCGGCCGATCGGGAGGCCGCCCTGAAGGTAGTGGCCTATGCTGATGATGTCTCTGTTTTTGTCTCCTCGGATGAGGAGGTGCGGGCAGTGATGTCTGAGGTGGAGGGCTACTCCAGGGCCTCTGGTTCCATTGTCAATCGGAGCAAGTGTGGGAGTCTTTGGCTGGGGGGAGGAGATCCCAGGTTTGATCTCCCGGACACCCTCCCAGAGCCCCAAGAGTATGCCAAGATCCTAGGCGTTGAATTTGGCCAGGGTGATTACCCAACCAAAAACTGGGAAGGTAGACTTAAAACTGCCGCCCAGAGAGTGGACCAGTGGAAGGGTTGGTCTTTGACCCTGAGGGAAAGGGTGAGCTTGTGGAAAGGTTTCCTGCTCCCATTGTTAATGTATCTAGGCAGCGTTTGTATTTTGCCAGAGCCTTCCAACTGTTATGGGGAAACAGGCTGAACCTAGTCAAGCGGGAGGTTACTTACCGTACGAGGAGACTAGGGGGGTTGAATATGGTCAACCCCGTGGTGTTCTTGGTTTGCACCTTTCTTAAGCTAAATATATCAAACCTCTGGAAAGAGAGGGCTCCTCTGTGGGTATTCTCCTGTAGGGGATGGTTGAAGTCCTTCTTCCAGGATTGGGAGACAGGAGGGCGTGTGAAGGATCTTCGCACACCGCACGGGCATCTCCCGGCTTATGTTACCCCGGTTTTGAAAGTAATACACCGGTGGGGTTTGGGAGTGTGGGAGGTGAGGACTCTCACGAGGAAACTTCTCGAGGAGAGGATCTTATCGACCCATTTTCAAAAGCCACTGGCCCTCAGGGACTGCCCAAGTCGGGATCTGGAGGTCGGGTTGCGTCTTTTAAATTCAAAACGGATCCCCGCGAAGTATTGGGACTTGACTTGGCGCTGCTCTCAGGGTAAGCTGTATGTGAGGGACAACTTGAAGTACAGGAACTCCTAGGATAGGAATTATCCTCGTGAGAGTTGTGCTGACACGCTTGAGAGCATGGAGCTCTTCCTGCTTCAGTGTCCCTTTAATGCAGAGGTATGCAACAGGGTGGGCGCTTCCATTGACTGGCCTAGGCTGGCGGGCCTCTCCTACGCTGAGTGAGCCTATGGAGCGTTCAGAGACCTTGGTGGATGGGACCAGTGCACTCTTTTTCTAGTTAGCCTAGTGGTTAGGTTTTTCACATGGAATGCACGGTGTTTAGTGTCGACGGGCAGTAAAATCCTCCCAGTGGGTGAGGTATGTAGCAACATCCTTGGTGACCTGGTGAAGGAGCGCTCCTTGGAGTATGAAAGGCTGGGTGCATCGGGGGCCTCCCATCTCTGGAGGGGCTTCTCCTTCCAGGTGCCTTAGTTCTGGATTGCTCCAAGCCTCCTGGTGGTGGGCTAACTTCTCACCGTAGCTTTTTGTTTTGAGAATGGTATCATGAAAAGGGTTTACAAGCACCGAACCGGTGCGGATGGTAATTTTGTTATTGTTCTTGTTGTTGTTATTAATATTTTTGTCTTATTGTTCTTTTACTTTGGGGGTTAGTTAGGTGGGGTGGGGGTTTTGAGGGGGGTTAAGCATGAACTTGGACTGGCCCAGGCCCAAAACTGTCGGGGTTCGCCCTAAGTCCGGAAGGACTTTTTCGGAACTTGGAGGCCGGTTCGGGTTGGGGGTATAGTGAGAGTTGGGGTAGTGTATGTGTTACTCATGATTTAAATGTTGTGTGTTATTTCATATGGTTTATGTGGTTTATATTTTGTTATATGTATTTTGCTTCTGCATCTCTGGTTTTTGTTACGGCAGAATCAGGTGTAAGTCTGGAGGAAGTTTGAGGTATGTTTGGATAGGCTGTGGTTGTATGGTGGTTGTCAGGCAGGTGGGGTCCCTTGTATATACATTGTTTATGTATCGGTTATATTGCTGGAAATTGTTTTCGTTACTTGTACTAGTTTGTGTTTTTACATTTATAATAAAATAGAGTTCCAGCTCCAGTAGTGTACACTAAAGCTGCCGCAGTTAAAAAGCTCGTAGTTGGATCTTGGGATCGAGCTGGCGGTCTGCCGCAAGGCGTGCTACCGCCAGTCCCAGCCCCTTTGCCTTGGGGCGCCTCCCCGATGCTCTTGACTGAGTGTCCCGGGGGCCCGAAGCGTTTACTTTGAAAAAATTAGAGTGTTCAAAGCAGGCAGCCACGCCTGAATACTCCAGCTAGGAATAATGGAATAGGACTCCGGTTCTATTTTGTTGGTTGTCGGAACTGGGGCCATGATTAAGAGGGACGGCCGGGGGCATCCGTATTGCGCCGCTAGAGGTGAAATTCTTGGACCGGCACAAGACGAACCAAAGCGAAAGCATTTGCCAAGAATGTTTTCATTAATCAAGAACGAAAGTCGGAGGTTCGAAGACGATCAGATACCGTCGTAGTTCCGACCATAAATGATGCCAACTGGCGATCCGGCGGCGTCATTCCCATGACCTGCCGAGCAGCGTCTGGGAAACCAAAGTCTTTGGGTTCCGGGGGGAGTATGGTTGCAAAGCTGAAACTTAAAGGAATTGACGGAAGGGCACCACCAGGAGTGGAGCCTGCGGCTTAATTTGACTCAACACGGGAAACCTCACCCGGCCCGGACACGGAAAGGATTGACAGATTGAAAGCTCTTTCTCGATTCTGTGGGTGGTGGTGCATGGGTGTTCTTAGTTGGTGGAGCGATTTGTCTGGTTAATTCCGATAACGAACGAGACTTCGGCATGCTAACTAGCTACGCGACCCCCCGTGGTCCGCGTCCAGCTTCTTAGAGGGACAAGTGGCGCTCAGCCACGCGAGATCGAGCAATAACAGGTCTGTGATGCCCTTAGATGTCCGGGGCTGCACGCGCGCTACACTGAACGGACCAGCGTGTGTCTACAGGCCGACAGGTGCGGGTAACCTGCTGAACCCCGCTCGTGATGGGGATCAGGGATTGCAATTCTTCCCCGTGAACGAGGAATTCCCAGTAAGTGCGGGTCATAAGCTCGCGTTAAGTCCCGGGTACCGTTCGCCCGTGCGCCCCTATACCCCTCTCCCCGGGGTTGCGGGACCGGGGGGTAGGTCGAGAAGTCTCGAGCCCTCCGTTGTTCCCCTCCTCGCCGGAGGGAGGGACGGCGGAGGCCAAGCACCCGGGGCAACAGGGCCAAGAAAAATCCCCTATGCACCCCCTCTGTTGCCGGCCGACGTACTGAAAAACCGGGCGCCCCAGAGCGCCCGGACCCAGAAGCGTGACTCTTAACGGTGGATCACTTGGCTCGCGCGTCGATGAAGAACGCAGCTAGCTGCGAGAATTAGTGTGAATTGCAGGACACATTGATCATCGACACTTCTAACGCACCTTGCGGCCCCGGGTTTCTCCCGGGGCTATGCCTGTCTGAGGGTCGCCCCTCCGTCGATCGCCTCCGTGGCGCGGCTGGGGTCCCGTCGCAAGGGATTTTCAGAGGGAGGCCCGAGGCTTCGCACCCCGACGCCCTCTCTCTCTCTCCCTTACGTCCCCCCAAGGCTAGACCCACCCGCCCGGTTACCCTCCGCCCCGACCCGGAGCGTGCTGTGAGGCTGTCTGTGGAGACACAGGGCTGCCTCCGGAGCTTCCAGGGGTTGGGGGGTAGCCGCCTGGGGCGGCGTGGAAGGGCACGCTCGCAGACCAGACTAAAGACCTCAGATCAGACGTGGCGACCCGCTGAATTTAAGCATATTAATAAGCGGAGGAAAAGAAACTAACCAGGATTCCCTCAGTAACGGCGAGTGAAGAGGGAAGAGCCCAGTGCTGAATCCCTGTCCGTCCGGCGGGCGTCGGGAAATGTGGCATACGGGAGACCGGACCACCTCGGCGTCGCTCGGGGGCCCGAGTCCTTCTAATAGTGGCCCCAGCCCGTGGACCGTGGTAGGCCGTGTATTCTACGGTTGGAATAAAAGTTCAGACGAACATTTGAATGACTTTATTATTGGTTGTAATTTTTCTCAGTTTTACACTGGTTTGGTGCACCTAATTGGGATGAGCCGAAAGGTGTTTAAGCCTAGCCGCTCAATAGGCTTCGCTATCGGCCTCATGATTTCCATATTGTCTGCTTGCTGGTTCTCTGAATGACTGGGGGAAGCCAATACAGGTGGCTGACTGTCGTCTCCATCAGTCCGCCTGTCGTCTCCATGAACCTGGCTGTCGTCTCCATCAGCCAGCCTGTCGTCTTCATCAACCTGGCTGTCGTCTCCATCAGCCAGCCTGTCGTCTCCATCAACCTGGCTGTCATATCCATCAGCCCGCCTGTCGTCTCCATCAACCTGGCTGTCGTCTCCATCAGCCAGCCTGTTGGCTCCATCAGCCTGGCTGTCGTATCCATCAGCCCGCCTGTCGTCTCCATCAACCTGGCTGTCGTCTCCATCAGCCAGCCTTTCGGCTCCATCAGCCTGGCTGTCGTCTTCAACAGCCTGCCCCGAATTTATTACCAATTCATGGGCACGACACATATCCACAAGTGCTTTCTCCCGGTAAACTTTCTCAGCCATACCATTTGTGTGCGCCAGATATCGTGCGAATAAGTGTTTTTCGGAATCGGAATATCGTGAGAGAATCCACGTTTCACATACACGTCGTACAAAATGGCTGGTGACATGTGGAAGGCTGTAGCTGTGGAGGAAAAACAATCAGTGCCTGTAGCTGCATATGATAATTTACACTGGATATTCTTCCCCCACCTTTCATGATAACGCCGGAGAGCAGCGGATGGGTTCATTACGACCTTCCCGGTACACGTCAGAAAAAAGTTTGCGATTTCTCGGCCAGCAGCAATGACAGGTCTGATATGTTCTGCATAGAATTTGAACCACTGAAAAAGAAAAAAAAACTTAATCTCGAGCCAGAGGGTATACCTCAAACGAGTTTTGCATGGGGACAACAGAGGGGTTTCAACCCCATGTGGAGTCGGGTAGCCCGGGTCCCCTGGCTTGTAGAAACCTTACCGAATGTTCTTCCTCTGAAAGCACGAACGATGCTACTTGAGTGGATGCACACTTGTGTGTTTTCACACCGACAATCGTCTTTCGAACACCGCGGTACATGTGATAGGTCCTCCCGTTCCACTCTGAAACCTAAGGTGTAAAAAGAAGGGAGATGATTGAGACGGTTCCGCAATGACCGCTGCCCATGCAGACTAACACTACTTACGGTCAAATTGCGAACAACACCTGGCCTTTGGAGGTGTCTTAGAATCAGAAGGGCCTGGAGGTACAGAATAACTTCCCTTCGGTCCTCTTCCGATCCTCCGTCCTGGACATTCTCTATGCTCGCTAGAAATGTAGGTCTTGCTTCATCCAGTATTTTCTGGCAGTCATTCGGTGTCTTGGAGGGCTTCATCAGCGTATCGTACCTGTGGGGTGAAATACAGTTATAGCACTTTTTTACCCAACAGCCGATGATTGGTAAAAATCTCTCAGAATATTGGGTACCTCTTGCTCACTGAGTCTTGGCAGACTCCCCTGTACAAGGTCTTACGCAGGTCCTCCGTAAAGTTCATAAACACCTCACACGCCCTGTATAGCTGAGGATTCTCTATGCTCAGTTGTGTGCCCCTCATCTGATAGGTGGTGAATCGCCGAATGTGCTTCAGTATTTTGAGGGAGGTCTGGTTCGATAGTTTGAGGCTGCTGAGTTTTTTAAAAAAATCATTCACTTTTGTTGGTTTGGTTAAGTACTCCAGAGTTATAAATCTTGGGTTGATAAAGAAAAGAAACCGCGCAACATTCGATACCTCCTGGTTACAATTAGGGACCCCACGGGTTACTGTCAAATATGTGCGGAAGCTCTTCTACATGGGGCTATTCACTGAGTGACGCATATACAAGCCGGTGGCCATTCTAGCCAGGGAGCTTTCATTTTTTCATTGCCTAGACTGAATGTTTTGTGTGCTGCCATCCATGGCCTCAATGGGGTCCGACTCGGGGCATGGGGCTCCCTCAAAATTGTGTGCAGACTGTTCAGGGACAGGCGCGTCCATCATATGTGAATATGACTCCACAGGGGGCACGTAGCATGGGGGCAAACAGTCTGTTGGCGCCTGGGTCTGTCCTACAGAGGTCAGCGGTATGTTTTCTAACTGAAATGTAGGTTTGTTTACTATAAAATACCCACGGCTTTCGGCAAATGCTACCACATCTTCCAGGGATTGCAGAGGCTTGAGCTCGCTGAATAGTATAGCTGTGCCCTTAGCCGCGACAAGTCTAAGTCGATCTTTGGCGATAGCCAAGTTTTTTTTTATCTCCGAGACGCTTTCGGACCTCATGCACACCCTTCTCAGATGTGTGGACAGATATCTCGTCACCCTGTGGCACACGGGGAAGTCAGCGGTGTACGTTGGTGGATGTGGGGAAATAAGCAACACAAACGTTCACTGCGGTTTTACAACCGTGCAACATGGGGTCCGCCGCAGCCTGGTGTGGCGGTTACATTCTCCTATATGTGGGCTACGAATAACTTCTACTTACCGCTTCATAGCAACACGTTTCCCGCAGTCAAATTGAGCTTTAAAGTCCTTGCATCTGCAGCGGAGGTGATCTGAATTTCTGCCGCACACATCCAGGCTGCATCAGCCGCTCGGCTGATTAGTTTCCGCTCTAGGGGCTAATCACTGCTCTCGCGTAACAGGTGATGAGTCGCTCGCACGGGTGCAAATCACCTGTAGTGCTGCTGGAAATATTCAAACCTGGATATATTCCTCCGTATCTTCTATACGGCATCACAGGGGTTGAGGCACCCATAAGGCAGCCACCTGCACGGTTGAAAAGCATCAGCAGCGTTGACGGAAAAAACCTAACCTATCTCATATACGTTTGTTCTATTGCTCTATATGAGAGGAACCTCATTTTCAGACATTTGGTTTGCGAGGTTAGCTTATGGGAAATATCTGTGTGCAGGAAACTTCCAGAGAGGTAGGAAATGTCAGTGAGCGCATCCGATTTCAGTTCCAGAGCGATTTGCCCGATGAGTCCTTCACACTTAGTCGTTTTCAGCCAAATTTCTGACTTTTTGAAAATTTCACCTTTTTGGGAAAATATCCAGTAAATGAGGGAATAATATGTGTGAGGGTATCCCAGGAGAGTTCCAAATGTGTGGGTGAAATATATATCCCACGGGGGTAAAATTGAAAAAAAGTTGAAAAACTGTCCCCGGTTGCAGTAATGCAGTCTACCCACTAGATGTTGCCAAAGAGGCAAAAAGTAAAAAAGAGCCAGAATGAGGAAATTCTTGTGAGCCGAATCCAGGTGACACTAC
>NW_027362770.1:209515983-209523483 GCF_046119375.1 Phyllobates terribilis | reverse complement strand
GCCCGTGGACGGTGGTAGGCCGTGTATTCTACAGTTGGAATAAAAGTGCAGACGAACATTTGAATGACTTTATTATTGGTTGTAATTTTTCTCAGTTTTACACTGGTTTGGTGCACCTAATTGGGATGAGCCGAAAGGTGTTTAAGCCTAGCCTCTCAATAGGCTTCGCTATCGGCCTCATGATTTCCATATTGTCTGCTTGCTGGTTCTCTGAATGACTGGGGGAAGCCAATACAGGTGGCTGACTGTCGTCTCCATCAGTCCGCCTGTCGTTTCCATCAACCTGGCTGTCGTCTCCATCAGCCAGCCTGTCGTCTTCATCAACCTGGCTGTCAAATCCATCAGCCCGCCTGTCGTCTCCATCAACCTGGCTGTCGTCTCCATCAGCCAGCCTGTTGGCTCCATCAGCCTGGCTGTCGTATCCATCAGCCCGCCTGTCGTATCCATCAGCCCGCCTGTCGTCTCCATCAACCTGGCTGTCGTCTCCATCAGCCAGCCTTTCGGCTCCATCAGCCTGGCTGTCGTCTCCAACAGCCTGCCCCGAATTTATTACCAATTCATGGGCACGACACATATCCACAAGTGCTTTCTCCGGAGAGCAGCGGATGGGTTCATTACGACCTTCCCTATACACGTCAGAAAAAAGTTTGCGATTTCTCTCGGCCAGCGGCAATGACAGGTCTGATATGTTCTGCATAGACTTTGAACCACTGAAAAAGAAAAAAAAACTTAATCTCGAGCCAGAGGGTATACCTCAAACGAGTTTTGCATGGGGACAACAGAGGGGTTTCAACCCCATGTGGAGTCGGGTAGCCCGGGTCCCCTGGCTTGTAGAAACCTTACCGAATGTTCTTCCTCTGAAAGCACGAACGATGCTACTTGAGTGGATGCACACTTGTGTGTTTTCACACCGACAATCGTCTTTCGAACACCGCGGTACATGTGATAGGTCCTCCCGTTCCACTCTGAAACCTAAGGTGTAAAAAGAAGGGAGATGATTGAGACGGTTCCGCAATGACCGCTGCCCATGCAGACTAACACTACTTACGGTCAAATTGCGAACAACACCTGGCCTTTGGAGGTGTCTTAGAATCAGAAGGGCCTGGAGGTACAGAATAACTTCCCTTCGGTCCTCTTCTGATCCCCCGTCCTGGACATTCTCTATGCTCGCTAGAAATGTAGGTCTTGCTTCGTCCAGTATTTTCTGGCAGTCATTCGGTGTCTTGGAGGGCTTCATCAGCGTATCGTACCTGTGGGGTGAAATACAGTTATAGCACTTTTCTACCCAACAGCCGATGTTTGGTAAAAATCTCTCAGAATATTGGGTACCTCTTGCTCACTGAGTCTTGGCAGACTCCCCTGTACAAGGTCTTACGCAGGTCCTCCGTAAAGTTCATAAACACCTCACACGCCCTGTATAGCTGAGGATTCTCTATGCTCAGTTGTGTGCCCCTCATCTGATAGGTGGTGAATCGCCGAATGTGCTTCAGTATTTTGAGGGAGGTCTGGTTCGATTGTTTGAGGCTGCTGAGTTTTTTAAAAAAATCATTCACTTTTATTGGTTTGGTTAAGTACTCCAGAGTTATAAATCTTGGGTTGATAAAGAAAAGAAACCGTGCAACATTCGATACCTCCTGGTTACAATTAGGGACCCCACGGGTTACTGTCAAATATGTGCGGAAGCTCTTCTACATGGGGCTATTTACTGAGTGACGCATATACAAGCCGGCGGCCGTTCTAGCCAGGGAGCTTTCGTTTCTCCATTGCCTAGACTGAATGTTTTGTGTGCTGCCATCCATGGCCTCAATGGGGTCCGACTCGGGGCATGGGGCTCCCTCAAAATTGTGTGCAGACTGTTCAGGGACAGGCGCGTCCATCATATGTGAATATGACTCCACAGGGGGCACGTAGCATGGGTGCAAACAGTCTGTTGGCGCCTGGGTCTGTCCTACAGAGGTCAGCGGTATGTTTTCTAACTGAAATGTAGGTTTGTTTACTATAAAATACCCACGGCTTTCGGCAAATGCTACCACATCTTCCAGGGATTGCAGAGGCTTGAGCTCGCTGAATAGTATAGCTGTGCCCTTAACCGCGACAAGTCTAAGTCGATCTTTGGCGATAGCCAAGTTTTTTTTTATCTCCGAGACGCTTTCGGACCTCATGCACACCCTTCTCAGATGTGTGGACAGATATCTCGTCACCCTGTGGCACACGGGGCAAGTCAGCGGTGTACGTTGGTGGATGTGGGGAAATAAGCAACACAAACGTTCACTGCGGTTTTACAACCGTGCAACATGGGGTCCGCCGCAGCCTGGTGTGGCGGTTATGTAGCACCCTGAGGATTCGGCTGCTACAGGGGCATTACACCTCAAGCCAGAGGTGTGATATTCCACTCCCGGGTAAGGATGGAGTGTGGAACTGAGCTCAGTTAGCTGCATGCACTACACACATCCCATTTCGGGGAACAGACCGACGGTACTCCCACCAGTTTATGTGCAGGTACGATAGTGTCTGTTCCTGGCTGGAGTGGGAGGGGGGTGGAACATCCCAGTAGTGTAGGGGCAGATAGGGGGAGCAGTCTGGGTAGTGCTAGGAGCTCATTGGGTGCTGGTCACCTGAGCTCACACATAGAGGGAGTATATAAGGTGGGAACCATCTTAGATCAGGGTCAGTCTGTCAGAGTGTAACCTGAGGAGCAGAGCAGAGGAGAAGAGCAGCTCCAAGGCCCAGAGAGAGAGAGGAGAAAGAAAGACCCAGAGGGGGAGAACGAAGGAACTCCAAGAGCCCAAATTAGACCAGAGGGTGAAGAGTTGGCAACAGGGTACCGGATCCCAAGCTGGCAGAGGCTACAGCACACCTTAGCCAGGAACCGGAGGTCGTGGGCAGGATCTGCCACGACCACCCACTAAACCCACCCGGAAGGCAGACCAGGAATAGGGTCAGGGAACCCAGAGACAAGGGTTTACCACCAAGAGGCCCGAGGGAGCCGGACATAGGTGGATCCCTGGTGGGGAAGGCCAGAGAAGAGGACAGGACAGAAAGGGAGCTCAGGACCACGCTCCAGAATCACCTGGGGGTTGGCCGAGTCCAGGACCTGGTGGACGCAGCACGGCTCGGGTGGTCACTTAAGGCCGGAGTGACCAGAACAACTGCAGTAAGTAAACAAACCCTGAACTGCACAGCCCGACTCTGAGTCTCATTTCCATCCTTGCTGCACCACCACAACCCCCATCCTCTGCAACTGACCCCCTGAGGCTATACCCCTCCCGTTGGGGGTTATACTACCTGAGCTGCACATACATCACCAGCCTCAGCGGACCCTGCTGCAGCGGCGGCCGTATTGACCGCAATTCAACGGGTGGCGTAGTCGACACAAAAGAACATCTAGTAACATCATAAGGACTGCCACACACTGAGCTTGACACCCTGGGCACGGACCGGGTCACAGCCACTCGGAGACTACAACCCCCATCTGATCCGGCTCCGGGTATCCCCAACAACACTGGCCCAGGGGGCGCGTCAGTTACATTCTCCTATATGTGGGCGACGAATAACTTCTACTTACCGCTTCATAGCGACACGTTTCCCGCAGTCAAATTGAGCTTTAAAGTCCTTGCATCTGCAGCGGAGGTGATCTGAATTTCTGCCGCACCCATCCAGGCTGCATCAGCCGCTCGGCTGATTAGTTTCCGCTCTAGGGGCTAATCACTGCTCTCGCGTAACAGGTGATGAGTCGCTCGCACGGGTGCAAATCACCTGTAGTGCTGCTGGAAATATTCAAACCTGGATATATTCCTCCGTATCTTCTATACGGCATCACAGGGGCTGAGGCACCCATAAGGCAGCCACCTGCACGGTTGAAAAGCATCAGCAGCGTTGACGGAAAAAACCTAACCTATCTCATATACGTTTGTTCTATTGCGCTATATGAGAGGAACCTAATTTTCAGACATTTGGTTTGCGAGGTTAGCTTATGGGAAATATCTGTGTGCAGGAAACTTCCAGAGAGGTAGGAAATGTCAGTGAGCGCATCCGATTTCAGTTCCAGAGCGATTTGCCCGATGAGTCCTTCACACTTAGTCGTTTTGAGCCAAATTTCTGACTTTTTGAAAATTTCACTTTTTTGGGAAAATATCCAATTAATGAGGGAATAATATGTGTGAGGGTACCCCAGGAGAGTTCCAAATGTGTGGGTGAAATATATATCCCACGGGGGTAAAATTGAAAAAAAGTTGAAAAACTGTCCCCGGTTGCCCACTAGATGTTGCCAAAGAGGCAAAAAGTGAAAAAGAGCCAGAATGAGGAAATTCTTGTGAGCCGAATCCAGGTGACACTACCAAGCGATGGGACACTTTTTTGCAAGTGTCCCTGTAGAGGGTATAGGGTGACACTCCATGCAAATACTCAGTTTTGCAGACCACCGGAAGAATATATGAGAGAGAGGTACCTCTCAGCCCCGACACATTTCGACTCCCGATGAGTCCTTCATACTTAGTCGTTTTTTTGGCAAATTTCTGACTCTTTGAAAATTTCACTTTTTTGTGAAAATTTCCACTAAATGAGGGAATACTATGTTATAGGGCATCCCAGGAGGGCTCCAAATGTGTGAGTAAAATATATATCCCACGTGGGGAAAATTGAAAAAAAGTTGAAAAAAAAATTTTGTGGACTTAGAAAATTTTTCAGCTTGTGTCAGACTTCCAGAGAGGGGAAAATGTGAGTGTGCGTATCCGATTTTAGTTCCAGAGCGATTCGCCCGAGGAGTCCTTCATACTTAGTCGTTTTCAGAAGTCAAAATTTTGACTTCCAGGACCCGCCAAACGTTGGTAAATTGAATCCGCTCACCAGTTCCAAGTGTTTTGAGGTGTCCCCGGTTGCAGTAATGCAGCCTGCCCACTAGATGTCGAAAAAGAGACAAAAAGTGAAAAAGAACCAGAATGAGGAAATTCCAGGGAGCCGAATCCGCCTGACAGTTCCAGGCGATCGGGTACTTTTTGGCATGCGTCCCTAAAGTGGGTATAGGGTGACACTCCATGCAAAGACCCAGTTTTGCACACCACCGGCAGAATATATGAGAGAGAGGTACCTCTCAGGCCCGACACATTTCGACTCATTTAAGCTGGTTTTCACCTCCGTAGGCCCGGCTACGCGTTTTGGCTATGAGTCCCTGTTCGGCTGGAGGTCTGCACCTTGGCTGAACCCAGGCTTCCGCAGCTGCGTGGGGGGACTTTTGCTGGTTGCCTATCCAAAGTCAGAGAGGTGTTCCTGGGTTGAAGTGAGCCTGGCCAGACCCCCCCCCCCGCGGGCCCTGGTTCTCCACATGGGGGTGCCGTCAAGGCTAAAATCTGGATTTTTAGGCTGAGGAGAGGCTCCATGAGGGCGGATGCTTTTGTGGCTTCGACCCCAGTGCTGTTCCACATCCAGTACCCCCTCTGCAAGGGCGCCTGTACCCGAGTTGCGCTTCCAGGACTTGTGGGCTCATATCTCTCGATGACAGGGGTTTGCAGCCTCCGTACGTGGGCCAGTCCCTACATGCACCCCTGCTCTTCCTCCGATCGATCTGGCACAGTGCTCCTGGGTGGGGAGGTGGCGCCGCTCGCTCGACCTGGGCTTTGGAGCCCGCGCCGGCTTAAGGTGAGCGGTCCCCTTCCTCCTCTACCCCCGGGCTTTTGACCCCTGTCTTTGGGCGTGCAAGCCGGACTCGCCTCCCATCCGTGGAGGTGGCTGAGCCGTGGGGAGTTTGACCCTACCCGAGCAAAGTCAGCGGTCCAATGACCCGCACGGGCGAACGCCGGGGTGCCCACCCACCCACGCGTGGGGGCATCCTTTTGAGGTTACGGGTGTGAGGGACTACGCTGGAGGGTGACGCCGACACGGCCAGGCCGATAACAACCCTCGCGACCTCCGCGTCGCTGGGTTAGTGCCAGAGCCGCGACGGAACCTGACGGCCAGTTCCCCTCTCCAAATCCTCATGCCTGTCCGCCGGTGGGTTGAGGACCCCCCACGGCGGAGGCAGGTCTAAGCCAGACGGTGGTGCCGCATAGGCTTCCCCCACATGCCATCTCCCTGAGCGACCCTGTGTGTCGTCTTGGGTGCGGTTGGTGAGACGGGGCGGCTGTGGCATCCTTCGGAGGCCAGTCACCTCGCCCTCCCCGTGCAAGGGGTGTTTTCCAGACGCCTGCCGCTTCGGGACCATGCACCCCACAGCGAGCCGCTTTTCCCGGCAGGTCCCCGCACAGGCCTCTCAGCTCCCATCGCTGCGATCTATTGAAAGCCATCCCTCGAAACAAGCTTTTGTCCCTCCCAAGGAGTTTGCCTCCCCTCCTAAGGGAACCCTGGATGCCAAAGGGGCCTGATCAACCCCCCCACGCCGTAAGGCTGCTGGTTTCAAGGCTGCTCTCAAACTCAGATTTTGCAAAACAAATCACAAGCCTCCTTGGCAGCGACAGCTATGACCGATGTGGGACACATTGTGAGCTGCCGGGCCGCGAACCCACCACGCCAAAAAGCCTCCGCCCGCGAGTAGATGTATTCGGAAGGGGGCTTAATAGTCGCCCCCGTGGAAGTCGGTGGAGGGCTTAATATTCGCCTTGTGGTAGTCGGTGGAGGTCTTAATAGTGCTGCGGTGTCCAGAAACAGTTCCAGAATTTTGGGCTGAGGCTCCCCAGTCTTCCTCTATAGAGAGGGGAAATATGTGTGAGGGTACACCAGGAGTGTTCCAAATGTATGGGTGAAATATATATCCCACAGGGGGGAAATTGAAAAAAAGTTGAAAAAATTATTTTTGTGGACTTAGAAAATTTTCACACATGTGTCAGACTTCCAGAGAGGGGAACATGTCAGTGAGCGCTACCGATTTCAGTTCCAGAGCGATTCACCCGATGAGTCCTTCATACTTAGTCATTTTTTTGGCAAATTTCTGACTTTTTGAAAATTTCACTTTTTTGTGAAAATTTTTCTAAATGAGGGAATACTATGTTATAGGGCATCCCAGGAGGGCTCCAAATGTGTGGGTAAAATATATATCCCACGGGGGGAAAATTGAAAAAAAGTTGAAAAAAAAATTTTGTGGACTTAGAAAATTTTTCAACTTGTGTCAGACTTCCACAGAGGGGAAAATGTGAGTGAGCGCATCCGATTTCAGTTCCAGAGCGATTCGCCCGATGAGTCCTTCATACTTAGTCGTTTTCAGAAGTCAGAATTTTGACTTCCAGGACCCGCCAAACGTTGGTAAATTGAATCCGCTCACCAGTTCCAAGTGTTTTGAGGTGTCCCCGGTTGCAGTAATGCAGCCTGCCCACTAGATGTCGAAAAAGAGACAAAAAGTGAAAAAGAACCAGAATGAGGAAATTCCAGGGAGCCGAATCCGCCTGACAGTTCCAGGCGATCGGGTACTTTTTGGCATGCGTCCCTAAAGTGGGTATAGGGTGACACTCCATGCAAAGACCCAGTTTTGCACACCACCGGCAGAATATATGAGAGAGAGGTACCTCTCAGGCC
>NW_027362770.1:209460983-209498483 GCF_046119375.1 Phyllobates terribilis | reverse complement strand
TATTCCAAGTCAGAGAGGTGTTCCTGGGTTGAAGTGAGCCTGGCCAGACCCCCCCCCCCGTGGGCCCTGGTTCTCCACATAGGGGCGCCTCAAGGCTAAAATCTGGATTTTTAGGCTGAGGAGAGGCTCCATGAGGGCGGATGCTTTTGTGGCTTCGACCCCAGTGCTGTTGCACATCCCCTCTGCAAGGGCGCCTGTACCCGAGTCGCGCTTCCAGGAATCGTGGGCACGTATCTCCCGACAACAGGGGTTTGCTGCCTCCGTACTTGGGCAAGTCCCTCCACGCACCCCTGCTCTTCCTCCGATCGATATGGCGCAGCGCTCCCGGGTGGGAGGTGGCGCCGCTCGCTCGGCCCGGGCTTTGGAGCCCGCGCCGGCTTAAGGTGAGCGGTCCCCTTCCTCCTCTACCCCCGGGCTTTCGACACCTATCTTTGGGCGCGCACGCCGGCCTCGCCTCCCGTCCGTGGAGGTGGCCGAGCCGTGGGGAGTTTTATCCGACCCAAGCGAAGTCAGCGGTCCGACGACCCGCACGTGCGAACGGCATGGTGCCCACCCACCAAGGCGTGGGGGCCCGTCGTCCGAATCGCTCCCTGTGCGGGGAAGCACAACTATCTCCGAGGGCGGCCCTTTTCTTCCAGATGCGTACACGGCCAGCGGAGGCCCGCGCCACCCCTCGTGTCAGAAAGGGCGGCCTCCGCGGCGGTGGCGACAGCGGCGGTGGTGGGTGGCGTCTCCGCGCCACTGCCGAGCTTCGCACTTTCCAGTCTTTTCCCGGATCCCTATGTCAGTGGGGAGGATGACAGAGGTGTGGAGGCAGGCGAAGGGGGTTCTCACCGTGCAAGGGCGCCTGTACCCGAGTCGTGCTTCCAGGACTCGTGGGCACGTATCTCCCGACGACAGGGGTTTGCAGCCTCTGTACTTGGGCAAGTCCCTCCACGCACCCTTGCTCTTCCTCCGATCGATCTGGCGCAGCACTCCCGGGTGGGGAGGTGGCGCCGCTCGCTCGGCCCGGGCTTTGGAGCCCGCGCCGGCTTAAGGTGAGCGGTCCCCTTCCTCCTCTACCCCTGGGCTTTCGACACCTATCTTTGGGCGCGCACGCCGGCCTCGCCTCCCGTCCGTGGAGGTGGCCGAGCCGTGGGGAGTTTTACCCGACCCAAGCGAAGGCAGCGGTCCGACGACCCGCACGTGCGAACAGCATGGTGCCCACCCACCAAGGCGTGGGGTCCATCGTCCGAATCGCTCCCTGTGCGGGGAAGCACAACTATCTCCGAGGGCGGCCCTTTTCTTCCAGATGCGTACACGGCCAGCGGAGGCCCGCGCCGCCCCTCGTGTCCGAAAGGGCGGACTCCGCGGCGGTGGCGACAGCAGCTTTGGTGGGTGGCGTCTCCGCGCCACTGCCGAGCTTCGCGCTTTCCAGTCTTTTCCCGGATCCCTATGTCAGTGGGGAGGACGACAGAGGTGTGGAGGCAGGCGAAGGGGGTTCTCACCGTGCAAGGGTGCCTGTACCCGAGTTGCGCTTCCAGGACTCGTGGGCACTTATCTCCCGACGACAGGGGTTTGCAGCCTCCGTACTTGGGCAAGTCCCTCCACGCACCCCTGCTCTTCCTCCGATCGATCTGGCGCAGTGCTCCCGGGTGGGGAGGTGGCGCCGCTCGCTCAGCCTGGGCTTTGGAGCCCGCGCCGGCCTTAAGGTGAGCGGTCCCATTCCTCCTCTACCCCCGGGCTTTTGACACCTATCTTTGGGCGCGCACGCCGGCCTCCCATCCGCGGAGGTGGCCGAGCCGTGGGGAGTTTGACCCGACCCCAGCGAAGGCAGCGGTTCGACGACCCGCACGGGCTAACGGCGGGGCGCCCACCCACCCAGGCGTGGGGGCCCATCGTCCGAATCGCTCCCTGTGCGGGGATGCACAACGATCTTATCCGAGCGGCCCTTTTCTTCCAGATGTGTACCCGGCGGTGGCGATAGCGGCGGCGGTGGGTGGCTTCTCCGCGCCACTGCCGAGCTTCGCGATTTCCAGTCTTTTCCCGAGCCCCTACGTCAGTGGGGAGGACGACAGAGGTGTGGAGGCAGGCGAAGGGGGTTCTCACCGTGCGGTGTGCCCCAGCCCGACCGTCGCCTTTCCCCCTCGACCCTCGTCCTCCCAGGCGGCTCGGCAGGGAGAAGGAGAGAGAGAGCGAGAGAGGGAGAGTGGAAACCCCAGAGCCGAGGGGTTATATGGAGAACGGGAGAAGGAGCGAGGGCCAAGAGGTAGGGAGTACGGTGAAAGGCCGACCTGGGATTCCCCTGCGCTCCCGCCCCCCGGGGCGCGGAGCAGCCCTGGGAAGAAAAGCCGCTCGGGCATCCCTTTGAGGTTACGGGCACGAGCGGGAAGAGGGACTACGCTGGAGGGCGAAGCCGACACGGCCAGGCCGACAACCTCCGCGTTGCCGGGTTAGTGCCGGAGCCGCGGCGGACCCCGATGGCCAGCCCCCGTCTCCCAATCCTCGTGCCTGCCCGCCGGTGGGTCAAGGACCCCCCGCGGCGGAGGCAGGTCTAAGCCAGACGGTGGCGCCGCATAGGCCCACCCCCACACGCCATCTCCCCGAGCGACCCTGTGTGTCGTCTTGGGTGCGGTTGGTGAGACGGGGGCGGCCGTGGCATCCTCCGGAGGCCAGTCACCTCGCCCTCCCCGTGCAAGGGGTGTTTTCCAGACACCTGCCGCTTCGGGACCACGCACTGCACAGCGAGCTGCTCCTCCCGCACATGTCCCCGGTGCTGCGAGGGCTCCGTTCCCCGGCCCCCCCAGGGAAGCCCCACACCATCCCACATCCTCTCCTGGATGCCGCATGCCCTACCTATACCCATTCCGTCCGGGCGCCCTGCCGCCACGGGGCTCTTCCGCCGCCCTCTCTTCCCGCAGGCCTCTCCTCTCCCGAACCTCGATGCGGTCCAGTCGTGTTGGGGGGCTACTACCTGGTTGATCCTGCCAGTAGCATATGCTTGTCTCAAAGATTAAGCCATGCACGTGTAAGTACACACGGACGGTACAGTGAAACTGCGAATGGCTCATTAAATCAGTTATGGTTCCTTTGATCGCTCCAAACCGTTGACTCGGACAACTGTGGTAATTCTAGAGCTAATACGTGCAAATGAGCGCTGGCCGCCAGGGATGCGTGCATTTATCAGACGAAAACCAATCCGGGGTCCCGGGCGCGGCGTCGGGACGGTCCTTCGTGGCCTCCCCCCTGCTGCGCTCTCACCGTAAGCGTTGCGACTCTGGATAACCTCGGGCCCATCGCACGTCCCCGTGACGGCGACGATCCATTCGGGTGTCTGCCCTATCAACTTTTGATGGTACTTTCTGTGCCTACCATGGTGACCACGGGTAACGGAGAATCAGGGTTCGATTCCGGAGAGGGTGCCTGAGAAACGGCTACCACATCCAAGGAAGGCAGCAGGCGCGCAAATTACCCACTCCCGACCCGGTGAGGTAGTGTCGAAAAATAACAATACAGGACTCTTTCGAGGCTCTGTAATTTGAATGAGTACACTTTAAATCCTTTAATGAGGATCTATTGGAGGGCAAGTCTCATGCCAGCAGCCACGGTAGCAGGAAGTGGAGGAGGTGTGGCCTGTGTTCCTAGCTGAGTGAGAGCTGTGTGGAGGAGCTGGGAAGCTCCAACTAGGACTTTTTTCTAAGCCCGACCCTTGCCTCTTCGTTTTCCCAGGACCGAGGCAGGGGTGTCGGGGGGCATCCCCGGGCTCCGGCCCTCCCGGTCTGGGCCGGGTGGGGTCGGAGGACTGAATATGGATCCATCGGAGGACTCTGTGAGCAGGTCTGGGAGGCTGTCCCAGCGTGAAGCGGCTACGGTGAGCATGCCGGCATCGGCTAACAAGGTGACTGGCAAGCCCAAGGGAAGCAAGGGGAGTGCCCCATGGGCCGAGAGGGGCCCGGACGAGTCGGCGGAGGCTTTCTCCCAGCGGGTGGTGGAGATGTTCTGGTGCCACGAAAAGGGGAAGGTGGCACTGGCGAAACTCCTGCTGGAGTTGCGGCAGGCCAAGGCGCTATATAATGCAGCAGCCCAGAGGAAGCGCCCGGCGATCGCCACGCAAATCCAGAGGGTCAAGGAGCCCCGCCCCCTGTCCCACCCCCTGTCCCGCCCACCATAGCGCTGGGTGCTGCCCCAGGGGATACCCCAGCCATGGAGGAGGAGAAGGTGGGGGGTGGAGTAAGAGGCGCACTGTTAGTGAGAGCAGAGGATAGTGTGGGTGCGGGCACAAAGGCTGGGGGATCGCGGTCCGGGGCTCCGCCCCTTGCCCCGCCCACATCGGCGCTCGGCGTGGCCACCATGAGAGACACACGTGGAACTGCGGAGCCCAGCGGCACCCGGTCTGCCGACCCGCCCCTAGCCCCGCCCACCTCGGCGCTCGGAGTGGCCACCATGAGAGACACACGTGAAACTGCGGAGCCCAGCGGCACCCGGTCTGCCGGCCCGCCCCTAGCCCTGCCCAACTGAGCGCTCGGCATGGCCACCATGAGAGGCACACGTGGAACTGCAGAGCCCAGCGGCACCCGATCTGCTGGCCCGCCCCTAGCCCCGCCCACCTCGGCGCTCGGCGTGGCCAGCATGAGAGACACATGTGGAACTGCAGAGCCCAGCGGCACCCGGTCTGCCGGCCCGCCCCTAGCCCCGCCCACCTCAGATCTCTGCACGGCCACCATGAGAGGCACACGTGGAACTACCGAGCCCAGCGGCCCCAAGTCTGCCAACCAGCTCCAAGCCCCACCCACCTCGGCGCTCGGCACGGTCACTATGACAGGCACACGTGGAACTACCGAGCCCAGCGGCCCCCAGTCTGCCAACCAGCCCCAAGCCCCGCCCACCTCGTCGCTCGGCACGGTCACCATGACAGGCACACGTGGAACTACCGAGCCCAGCGGCCCCCAGTCTGCCAACCAGCCCCAAGCCCCGCGCACCTCGTCGCTCGGCGCGGCCACCATGAGAGCCGCGAGTGGAACTACAGAGCCCAGCAGTTCCCGATCTGCTGGTCCGCCTCTAGTCCCGCCCACCGCAGCGCTCAGCACTGCCTCTGTACAGTCTGTGGGCGGAGGGAAGGAGGGAGGCAGGAGGGACATGAAAGAAAAAGCAGCTAGCAATGCTTATAGTACCACAAGGCTCAGCAAGCCTTGCGCCGGTGCCCCGCCCCTCGTCCTGCCCACCGCAGCACCTGGAGTTGCCCAGAAGAAACCTGCGGCTGGGAGGGAGGCAGCAGGAAAAACAGCAGGGAAGACAGAGACGGATCCAGGAACAGTGTCCCAGGAGGTGGCAGTAACCCTGGTCGAGCAGCCTGCCAGCGTTACTGGGGAGCCTCCTAAATCTTCCGGTCTGCGTCCTGAGCAGGTGGCGCTGCCTGCCTCCAGCACATCAGAGGAGGAGGACATGGAGGCGTCTTCGGGCTCCGGGGGGATCATGGCGGCCATCCGGTTGCTGGAGTCCCCGGTGAACCTCCAGCATTTTTGTTTCGGGGATGAAGACCCGGGACCCGGAAAGGAGAAGGGGCGCAAGAAGAAGGCACAGGAGACGGTGAGTATGCGTTACGTGTTTAATGATGATACTGATGCTGCTGCTGCTGTCTCCTGTGTAACCCCCTCCGGTCAAGGGCGCCCAGATCATGAAGTTGGTCCTCGGCGCAGGTCCGGTGGGGAGAGTAAAGGCAAATGTAAGGCGAGTGGTGATGGTGTGGCGATCCCTACGGAGGACAGTAGGGATGGCAAAGGGTCATCGCTGGCGGTGGCGCCAGACATATTCAGTGTGGTGGAGTTCCCATCTCTGTCTCCCATGGCCTCTGGGTCTCGGGCAGAGGGAGGTGGGGGTTGCGGCGGTGGAGCCGAAGCAGCTTTTTCAGAGATCTTGGCTGATGTCCGGAGGATGGTGGGGGAGGAGAGAGCCTCTGCTTCCATATCTGGCCAGAGGGTTGAGGGGCCGCATGCTGGGGACAAGGCTGCTGGGGGTAAACCGGCCGGGGTGTCTGCACCTGTGAGGTTGGTAAAACCCGGCGCCCAAAATCCCAGCCCCTGTGATACCCAGCGCATGAATATTGGAGGGTCCAAGGTGGCAGAGGGGGAGAAGGGGAGTAAGGACAATGCTGCGGATGTGGTGAGTGTCCTGAAACCCCCCCCCAGTGATGCCAGGACCTTGGGTAAAGCGGTTAGTACCCCACCTGTTCTGGCTGGCATGGATGGGGTGCATGAGGTGGGGATGAATGGGGTACATGAAGGAGGTGAGGATGTAGGTGAGGATGCAGGTATGGAAGTGGTGAGTGGTACGGCTGGTGGTGATGGTAGTGGTCCAGGGGTGGTAGGTGAGGCTGTGAGGCAGATTGTGAGTGTGAATGAGGGGCCAAGTGTGAGGCCAAGGAATCCCGGTTCGTTGGCGGACTCGATAGAGGGCGGTTCACATGTCCGCACCTTTGCGGCGGCCGCTACCGCGGGTAGTGGAGGTTCCTTGTCAGGGGACGCTGGGCAGGGTTATTGCAATGGCGTCTACTGGGGAGAGTTGTCCATTACAGTGGAGGTAGGGAGGTAGATTTATCGTTCTGGATAGACCGACATGGTCTGTCCGCCTTCCGAGAGTTAGGGGCAGAGAACGTTACGTGGTCTCTGCCGACAGCAGGGCAGGGTGGCGTCCGTAGGAATGTGGTCCGTCTCCGGTGGGAAGGCAATGAAACGTGCCCCTCTAGGGACAAGGTGGTGGAGCTTTTCCTGGGGATGGGCTTCAGGGCTGATGACATCTATGCCCTGATTCATCCCTATGGTGCCACCTTTTTCGACGTCAGCTTTGTGAGATCAGAGGGCCTAGAGCTCTTCTGGTCTCAGTATGAGCTGGCTCGGATTTGCCCTGAATGGCGAGGGTTTATAGTCCAGGCTATCTCTCGCCAAAACTCAGTGAAGAAAGTGACCGTGCTCACCAGTAACGAGTCACTTTCTGAGATGGACATCATGAGCAGGTATGGGGAGGTGGTCCAGATTCCCAAAAAGAATCTGGACAAGCATGGCATCTGGTCAGGGGCCTGGACCTTTATGGTAAAACTGAAGGTCTTGGGTTACTCGGTTACCCACATTCCCACTTCAACATTCTTGGGAAGGGACCGAATCCTGATCTTTTACCAGGGGCAGCCGAAGTTGTGCCACAGGTGCGGCAGCCCCTCTCACTTCAGCGCGGGGTGCAAGGTGGAGAAGTGCGCGATGTGTGGAGGGGTGGGTCATCTGGCCGCAACCTGTAGGGACATTCGGTGTAATCTGTGTGGTGTCTTGGGACACCCGTTTAGTCGCTGTCCGCGCTCCTATGCCAATGTTGGCCTGAATTCGGGAGGTGCTGGTAGGGAGGAGGCGAGGACCAGACCAGCCGGTGAAGGGACTAGCGGCGGCGTAGGAAGTAAGGGACTGGTGAGGAGCAGAACTCCCCCTGAGGCAGGAGGGAAAGAACAGCGTCCGAGGAGAGTGGTGGAGAGGGACCAGGGGATTATGTCCCTGCCTCTGGTCCCTAGTTCGGGGGAGCATGCAGCTGAGGTCCCGGACAGTGAGATAAACGAAGAGGTCAGGAGGATGGTCAGGGAGGATGGGGCCACCTCTCCCTTATCCTCATCCAGTGAAGGTGTGGATGAGGGGGGGAATGAAGAGTGGCAACAGCAAAAGAAGAGGGAGAAGAAAAGGGTGAGGAAGAAGGGTAACTTGAAGGAGAAGGCCACCCGGGGCCAGATGCCAAAGGAAGGCTCTTCCTTCCTTCCTCCGGTGGAGCTCTCCAACCAGTACCAGGCCCTAAGCGAGTCTCCCTTGTCTTCAGATGGGGTGGGAAGAGGGTGGTCTGGTGCTGGGGTTGCGGACAAGGATGTAGGGGCTAAAGGGGGCACCAGGCCCTCAACATCGGGGGTCGGGGAAATCGGGCCTCTGGTGGTGGGGGTCGACCCAGGGCCTCCTGACAAAGGCAAGGGTGCGCCTGAAACAGTTGTGCCCGTTAAAGTTGTGTCTGGAACAGCAGGTATGGATGTGTCGGTGTGCCTGAAACGTGCTATATTGTCCTCTGAGGAGGAAAATGGAGCACATGTAAAGGGTAAGGGGGGTGGGAAGAAGGTCGCTGTCCAACCTGATCACTCATGATGGCGGCACTCACCCCGTTGACGCTGGCGACCATTAATGTTGCCAGCATAAAGTCTGATGCGGCTAGGTTCACGGCCTCTCATTTTCTCGGCCAGCTTGATGCCGACATTTTGTTTTTGCAGGAGACCAGGTTGGCCGATCTCACGTCCCTTAAAAAAGCTAAGAGGGAGTGGGTACACGGGCCTTCCTATTGGTCTCTTGCGGCTGAGCCGTATAGCGAGGTGGCGGTCATTTTCAAGACCGCAGATGTAGTATGCCGACGGGTTATTGAGTTGGAAATGGGGAGGTGCTTGATCTTGGATGTGTTCATAAGGGGACAAGAGCTTCAGCTCATAAACATCTATGGTCCCCAGACTAAGTGGGACCGCAAGTGTCTCTTTATGAGTATTAAACCCTTTTTGTTTTGTAGCCGACAGGTGGTCTTTGGAGGGGACTTCAACAATGTCTCGAGGCCCCAAGACAGAGGAGGTTCCAGAGACCGGTTGGCCTACGACAGCGTCGCCTTGAATAGCATAGTTAGTGAGGCTCGCCTAGTGGATGTCCACATCCGGAACACCACGGGCCACGCGGGTTACACTTATTTCAGAGGTAGTCAGACTAGGTCTAGAATAGACAGGTTTTATTTGAAGGAGGAGGCAGTCTCTTCACCTTTATCGGTGGTAGAGGTTGAATTCTCCGACCACTGCCTGATTATGTTTTCTCTGAATGTTACAGAGACTCCTCGGATGGGAAGAGGTTTTTGGAAGCTGAATTCGTCACTCCTGAAGGAAGCAGCTGTAAGACGGTCCTTTGAGGATTTCTTTCAAAGTCAGGTACCGCTACTGGGCCTTGGTAACACTAAGTCAGAGTGGTGGGAGATCTTCAAACATCGGGTGGCGAGATTCTTCCGCCAGCTTTCTAACCTCAGAAGCCTGAACAGGGATCTCCTGTATCGGGGCCTGAGGAGGAAACTCGAGGAACTTGTCTCGACTGGGGGTGGCCGTGAGGACATCACCAGGGTGAAAGCCTTACTCAATAGATGTCAGTATGATAGGCACACATCTTTGGTTTTTGAGAGGGACTTCGGGAAGTATCGCTCACCCGACCCTTACAGAAACTGCAAGATGTCAGTAAGTAGTAAGATAGTGGCGGGTCTGAGGGACAGTGCAGGATCCCTGACCAGGTCCAGGTCAGGGATCTTGGAGGTCGTCAGATCCTTTTACTTACATCTCTTGGGGAGGAAGGAGCTGGATCGAGATGAGACGTCGGCTTTCCTGGCTGAGGCCATTCCTGAATCAGGGGTAGACCCCTCGCTCGATGTCTTGGTGGATGAGATGAAAGAAGAGGATGTTAGACTGGCAATTGACGGGCTCCAGCTCAAAAAATCACCAGGTCCGGACGGCTTAACGTCGGAGTTCTACAGGACCTTTAATGACCTTTTGGTCCCCTTATTGACTCAGGTTTTTAATGAGTGTTTCTCCTCGGGCACTCTTCCGAGATCAATGAGGTTGATCCTTCTTTCTAAGGGAAAGGATCCGTCGCACATTGAGAAATGGAGGCCCATAGCGCTTCTCAATGTGGACAGGAAGGTTTTGGCTAAAGTACTCTTTAACAGGTTAGTGAAGTTTGCGCCACGGCTCCTTTCGGAGTCCCAGCACTGCTGTGTTCCTGGCCGTAGCACTTTTAGTGCTGTTCTCGGTGTCCGGGAGGCTGTGGAGCAGGGTAGGGCTGGCCTCTGGAAGGGGGGGGGTATCTGCTGTCCTTGGATCAGGCCAAAGCCTTTCACCGGTTTGATCACGAGTACCTGTGGTCCGCTCTTCTGAGGTATGGTCTGCCAGGGAGGTTCGTGGACTGGCTGAAGACATTGTACAGAGGGGCGGAGAGTTTCCCACTTGTGAATGGTTGGATTGGACAGGCCTTTGCGGTGGGCTCTGGCGTTCGTCAGGGATGTCCTCTCAGTCCCCTGCTGTATGTGTTCGCGATTGATCCCTTCATAAGGAGGGTGGATCGTGGACCAGTAGCGGGGGTGAGGATGGACCAGGCGGCCGATCGGGAGGCCGCCCTGAAGGTAGTGGCCTATGCTGATGATGTCTCTGTTTTTGTCTCCTCGGAAGAGGAGGTGCGGGCAGTGATGTCTGAGGTGGAGGGCTACTCCAGGGCCTCTGGTTCCATTGTCAATCGGAGCAAGTGTGGGAGTCTTTGGCTGGGGGGAGGAGATCCCAGGTTTGATCTCCCGGACACCCTCCCAGAGCCCCAAGAGTATGCCAAGATCCTAGGCGTTGAATTTGGCCAGGGTGATTACCCAACCAAAAACTGGGAAGGTAGACTTAAAACTGCCGCCCAGAGAGTGGACCAGTGGAAGGGTTGGTCTTTGACCCTGAGGGAAAGGGTGAGCTTGTGCAAAGGTTTCCTGCTCCCATTGTTAATGTATCTAGGCAGCGTTTGTATTTTGCCAGAGCCTTCCAACTGTTATGGGGAAACAGGCTGAACCTAGTCAAGCGGGAGGTTACTTACCGTACGAGGAGACTAGGAGGGTTGAATATGGTCAACCCCGTGGTGTTCTTGGTTTGCACCTTTCTTAAGCTAAATATATCAAACCTCTGGAAAGAGAGGGCTCCTCTGTGGGTATTCTCCTGTAGGGGATGGTTGAAGTCCTTCTTCCAGAATTGGGAGACAGGAGGGCGTGTGAAGGATCTTCGCACACCGCACGGGCATCTCCCGGCTTATGTTACCCCGGTTTTGAAAGTAATACACCGGTGGGGTTTGGGAGTGTGGGAGGTGAGGACTCTCACGAGGAAACTTCTCGAGGAGAGGATCTTATCGACCCATTTTCAAAAGCCACTGGCCCTCAGGGACTGCCCAAGTCGGGATCTGGAGGTCGGGTTGCGTCTTTTAAATTCAAAACGGATCCCCGCGAAGTATTGGGACTTGACTTGGCGCTGCTCTCAGGGTAAGCTGTATGTGAGGGACAACTTGAAGTACAGGAACTCCGAGGATAGGAATTATCCTCGTGAGAGTTGTGCTGACACGCTTGAGAGCATGGAGCTCTTCCTGCTTCAGTGTCCCTTTAATGCAGAGGTATGCAACAGGGTGGGCGCTTCCATTGACTGGCCTAGGCTGGCGGGCCTCTCCTACGCTGAGTGAGCCTATGGAGCGTTCAGAGACCTTGGTGGACGGGACCAGTGCACTCTTTTTCTAGTTAGCCTAGTGGTTAGGTTTTTCACATGGAATGCACGGTGTTTAGTGTCGACGGGCAGTAAAATCCTCCCAGTGGGTGAGGTATGTAGCAACATCCTTAGTGACCTGGTGAAGGTGCGCTCCTTGGAGTATGAAAGGCTGGGTGCATCGGGGGCCTCCCATCTCTGGAGGGGTTTCTCCTTCCAGGTGCCTTAGTTCTGGATTGCTCCAAGCCTCCTGTTGGTGGGCTAACTTCTCACCGTAGCTTTTTGTTTTGAGAATGGTATCATGAAAAGGGTTTACAAGCACCGAACCGGTGCGGATGGTAATTTTGTTATTGTTCTTGTTGTTGTTATTATTATTTTTGTCTTATTGTTCTTTTACTTTGGGGGTTAGTTAGGTGGGGTGGGGGTTTTGAGGGGGGTTAAGCATGAACTTGGACTGGCCCAGGCCCAAAACTGTCGGGGTTCGCCCTAAGTCCGGAAGGACTTTTTCGGAACTTGGAGGCCGGTTCGGGTTGGGGGTATAGTGAGAGTTGGGGTAGTGTATGTGTTACTCATGATTTAAATGTTGTGTGTTATTTCATATGGTTTATGTGGTTTATATTTTGTTATATGTATTTTGCTTCTGCATCTCTGGTTTTTGTTACGGCAGAATCAGGTGTAAGTCTGGAGGAAGTTTGAGGTATGTTTGGATAGGCTGTGGTTGTATGGTGGTTGTCAGGCAGGTGGGGTCCCTTGTATATACATTGTTTATGTATCGGTTATATTGCTGGAAATTGTTTTCGTTACTTGTACTAGTTTGTGTTTTTACATTTATAATAAAATAGAGTTCCAGCTCCAGTAGTGTACACTAAAGCTGCCGCAGTTAAAAAGCTCGTAGTTGGATCTTGGGATCGAGCTGGCGGTCTGCCGCAAGGCGTGCTACCGCCAGTCCCAGCCCCTTTGCCTTGGGGCGCCTCCCCGATGCTCTTGACTGAGTGTCCCGGGGGCCCGAAGCGTTTACTTTGAAAAAATTAGAGTGTTCAAAGCAGGCAGCCACGCCTGAATACTCCAGCTAGGAATAATGGAATAGGACTCCGGTTCTATTTTGTTGGTTGTCGGAACTGGGGCCATGATTAAGAGGGACGGCCGGGGGCATCCGTATTGCGCCGCTAGAGGTGAAATTCTTGGACCGGCACAAGACGAACCAAAGCGAAAGCATTTGCCAAGAATGTTTTCATTAATTAAGAACGAAAGTCGGAGGTTCGAAGACGATCAGATACCGTCGTAGTTCCGACCATAAATGATGCCAACTGGCGATCCGGCGGCGTCATTCCCATGACCTGCCGAGCAGCGTCTGGGAAACCAAAGTCTTTGGGTTCCGGGGGGAGTATGGTTGCAAAGCTGAAACTTAAAGGAATTGACGGAAGGGCACCACCAGGAGTGGAGCCTGCGGCTTAATTTGACTCAACACGGGAAACCTCACCCGGCCCGGACACGGAAGGGATTGACAGATTGAAAGCTCTTTCTCGATTCTGTGGGTGGTGGTGCATGGGTGTTCTTAGTTGGTGGAGCGATTTGTCTGGTTAATTCCGATAACGAACGAGACTCCGGCATGCTAACTAGCTACGCGACCCCCCGTGGTCCGCGTCCAGCTTCTTAGAGGGACAAGTGGCGCTCAGCCACGCGAGATCGAGCAATAACAGGTCTGTGATGCCCTTAGATGTCCGGGGCTGCACGCGCGCTACACTGAACGGACCAGCGTGTGTCTACAGGCCGACAGGTGCGGGTAACCTGCTGAACCCCGCTCGTGATGGGGATCGGGGATTGCAATTCTTCCCCGTGAACGAGGAATTCCCAGTAAGTGCGGGTCATAAGCTCGCGTTGATTAAGTCCCTGCCCTTTGTACACACCGCCCGTCGCTACTACCGATTGGATGGTTTAGTGAGGTCCTTGGATTGGCCCTGCCGGGGTCTGCCAAGACCCTGGCGGAGAGCCGAGAACACGATCGAACTTGACTATCTAGAGGAAGTAAAAGTCGTAACAAGGTTTCTGTAGGTGAATCTGCAGAAGGATCATTAAGGCAGCGATGACCGAACCGAGGAGGCGCGGAGCTGGAAGCTGATTTGCCCGACTGCCTCCCCCTGCCCGAAGGGGGTGTGCGGCTGGGATACTTCCGCTCTGCCTGAGCTACCCGCACGCGGAGGGGCGGCGACGGTCCAGCGAGGGTTATCGCCGTGCGGACGACGACGACGGGAGGGTGTGGGGAGCCCCTCTTGCTCCGTCGTCCCGACGGACGCCTGGCCTCTCGGGAGGATCCTGCCGTGTTCCTCCCGCCCAGGAAAAAACCCACATGAAAGGCCGTCCCGGGTACCGTTCGCCCGTGCGCCCCTATACCCCTCTCCCCGGGGTTGCGGGACCGGGGGGTAGGTCGAGAAGTCTCGAGCCCTCCGTTGTTCCCCTCCCCGCCGGAGGGAGGGACGGCGGAGGCCGAGCACCCGGGGCAACAGGGCCAAGAAAAATCTCCTATGCACCCCCTCTGTTGCCGGCCGACGTACTGAAAAACCGGGCGCCCCAGAGCGCCCGGACCCAGAAGCGTGACTCTTAACGGTGGATCACTCGGCTCGCGTGTCGATGAAGAACGCAGCTAGCTGCGAGAATTAGTGTGAATTGCAGGACACATTGATCATCGACACTTCGAACGCACCTTGCGGCCCCGGGTTTCTCCCGGGGCTATGCCTGTCTGAGGGTCGCCCCTACGTCGATCGCCTCCGTGGCGCGGCTGGGGTCCCATCGCAAGTGATTTTCAGAGGGAGGCCCGAGGCTTCGCACCCCGACGCCCTCTCTCTCTCTCCCTTACGTCCCCCCAAGGCTAGACCCACCCGCCCTGTTACCCTCCGCCCCGACCCGGAGCATGCCGTGAGGCTGTCTGTGGAGACACAGGGCTGCCTCCGGAGCTTCCAGGGGTTGGGGGGTAGCCGCCTGGGGCGGCGTGGAAGGGCACGCTCGCAGACCAGACTAAAGACCTCAGATCAGACGTGGCGACCCGCTGAATTTAAGCATATTAATAAGCGGAGGAAAATAAACTAACCAGGATTCCCTCAGTAACGGCGAGTGAAGAGGGAAGAGCCCAGTGCTGAATCCCTGTCCGTCCGGCGGGCGTCGGGAAATGTGGCATACGGGAGACCGGACCACCTCGGCGTCGCTCGGTTGCCCGAGTCCTTCTAATAGTGGCCCCATCCCGTGGACGGTGGTAGGCCGTGTATTCTACGGTTGGAATAAAAGTGCAGACGAACATTTGAATGACTTTATTATTGGTTGTAATTTTTCTCAGTTTTACACTGGTTTGGTGCACCTAATTGGGATGAGCCGAAAGGTGTTTAAGCCTAGCCTCTCAATAGGCTTCGCTATCGGCCTCATGATTTCCATATTGTCTGCTTGCTGGTTCTCTGAATGACTGGGGGAAGCCAATACAGGTGGCTGACTGTCGTCTCCATCAGTCCGCCTGTCGTCTCCATCAACCTGGCTGTCGTCTCCATCAGCCAGCCTGTCTTCTTCATCAACCTGGCTGTCGTCTCCATCAGCCAGCCTGTCGGCTCCATCAGCCTGGCTGTCATATCCATCAGCCCGCCTGTCGTCTCCATCAACCTGGCTGTCGTCTCCATCAACCTGGCTGTCGTCTCCATCAGCCAGCCTGTTGGCTCCATCAGCCTGGCTGTCGTATCTATCAGCCCGCCTGTCGTCTCCATCAACCTGGCTGTCGTCTCCATCAGCCAGCCTTTCGGCTCCATCAGCCTGGCTGTCGTCTCCAACAGCCTGCTCCGAATTTATTACCAATTCATGGGCACGACACATATCCACAAGTGCTTTCTCCTGGTAAACTTTCTCAGCCATACCATTTGTGTGGACCAGATATCGTGCGAATAAGTGTTTTTCGGAATATCGTGAGAGAGTCCACGTTTCACATACACGTCGTACAAAATGGCTGGTGACATGTGGAAGGCTGTAGCTGTGGAGGAAAAACAATCAGTGCCTGTAGCTGCATATGATAATTTACACTGGATATTCTTCCCCCACCTTTCATGATAACGCCGGAGAGCAGCGGATGGGTTCATTACGACCTTCCCGGTACACGTCAGAAAAAAGTTTGTGATTTCTAGGCCAGCAGCAATGACAGGTCTGATATGTTCTGCATAGACTTTTAACCACTGAAAATGAAAAAAAAACTTAATCTCGAGCCAGAGGGTATACCTCAAACGAGTTTTGCATGGGGACAACAGAGGGGTTTCAACCCCATGTGGAGTCGGGTAGCCCGGGTCCCCTGGCTTGTAGAAACCTTACCGAATGTTATTCCTCTGAAAGCATGAACGATGCTACTTAAGTGGATGCACATTTGTGTGTTTTTACACCGACAATCGTCTTTCGAACACCGCGGTACATGTGATAGGTCCTCCCGTTCCACTCTGAAACCTAAGGTGTAAAAAGAAGGGAGATGATTGAGACGGTTCCGCAATGACCGCTGCCCATGCAGACTAACACTACTTACGGTCAAATTGCGAACAACACCTGGCCTTTGGAGGTGTCTTAGAATCAGAAGGGCCTGGAGGTACAGAATAACTTCCCTTCGGTCCTCTTCTGATCCCCCGTCCTGGACATTCTCTATGCTCGCTAGAAATGTAGGTCTTGCTTCGTCCAGTATTTTCTGGCAGTCATTCGGTGTCTTGGAGGGCTTCATCAGCGTATCGTACCTGTGGGGTGAAATACAGTTATAGCACTTTTTTACCCAACAGCCGATGTTTGGTAAAAATCTCTCAGAATATTGGGTACCTCTTGCTCACTGAGTCTTGGCAGACTCTCCTGTACAACGTCTTACGCAGGTCCTCCGTAAAGTTCATAAACACCTCACACGCCCTGTATAGCTGAGGATTCTCTATGCTCAGTTGTGTGCCCCTCATCTGATAGGTGGTGAATCGCCGAATGTGCTTCAGTATTTTGAGGGAGGTCTGGTTCGATTGTTTGAGGCTGCTGAGTTTTTTAAAAAAATCATTCACTTTTGTGGGTTTGGTTAAGTACTCCAGAGTTATAAATCTTGGGTTGATAAAGAAAAGAAACCGCGCAACATTCGATACCTCCTGGTTACAATTAGGGACCCCACGGGTTACTGTCAAATATGTGCGGAAGCTCTTCTACATGGGGCTATTCACTGAGTGACGCATATACAAGCCGGCGGCCGTTCTAGCCAGGGAGCTTTCGTTTCTCCATTGCCTAGACTGAATGTTTTGTGTGCTGCCATCCATGGCCTCAATGGGGTCCGACTCGGGGCATGGGGCTCCCTCAAAATTGTGTGCAGACTGTTCAGGGACAGGCGCGTCCATCATATGTGAATATGACTCCACAGGGGGCATGTAGCATGGGGGCAAACAGTCTGTTGGCGCCTGGGTCTGTCCTACAGAGGTCAGCGGTATGTTTTCTAACTGAAATGTAGGTTTGTTTACTATAAAATACCCACGGCTTTCGACAAATGCTACCACATCTTCCAGGGATTGCAGAGGCTTGAGCTCGCTGAATAGTATAGCTGTGCCCTTAGCCGCGACAAGTCTAAGTCGATCGTTGGCGATAGCCAAGTTTTTTTTTATCTCCGAGACGCTTTCGGACCTCATGCACACCCTTCTCAGATGTGTGGACAGATATCTCGTCACCCTGTGGCACACGGGGGAAGTCAGCGGTGTACGTTGGTGGATGTGGGGAAATAAGCAACACAAAAAACGTTCACTGCGGTTTTACAACCGTGCAACATGGGGTCCGCCGCAGCCTGGTGTGGCGGTTACATTCTCCTATATATGGGCGACGAATAACTTCTACTTACCGCTTCATAGCGACACGTTTCCCGCAGTCAAATTGAGCTTTAAAGTCCTTGCATCTGCAGCGGAGGTGATCTGAATTTCTGCCGCACACATCCAGGCTGCATCAGCCGCTCGGCTGATTAGTTTCCGCTCTAGCGGCTAATCACTGCTCTCGCGTAACAGGTGATGAGTCGCTCGCACGGGTGCAAATCACCTGTAGTGCTGCTGGAAATATTCAAACCTGGATATATTCGTCCGTATCTTCTATACGGCATCACAGGGGTTGAGGCACCCATAAGGCAGCCACCTGCACGGTTGAAAAGCATCAGCAGCGTTGACGGAAAAAACCTAACCTATCTCATATACGTTTGTTCTATTGCGCTATATGAGAGGAACCTCATTTTCAGACATTTGGTTTGCGAGGTTAGCTTATGGGAAATATCTGTGTGCAGGAAACTTCCAGAGAGGTAGGAAATGTCAGTGAGTGCATCCGATTTCAGTTCCAGAGCGATTTGCCCGATGAGTCCTTCACACTTAGTCTTTTTCAGAAATCAGAATTTTGACTTCCAGGACCCGCCAAACGTTGGTAAATTGAATCCGCTCACCAGTTCCAAGTGTTTTGAGGTGTCCCCGGTTGCAGTAATGCAGCCTGCCCAATAGATGTCGAAAAAGAGACAAAAAGTGAAAAAGAACCAGAATGAGGAAATTGCAGGGAGCCGAATCCGCCTGACAGTTCCAGGCGATCGGGCACTTTTTTGCATGCGTCCCTAAAGTGGGTATAGGGTGACACTCCATGCAAAGACCCAGTTTTGCACACCACCGGCAGAATATATGAGAGAGAGGTACCTCTCAGGCCCGACACATTTTGACTCATTTAAGCTGGTTTTCACCTCCGTAGGCCCGGCTACGCGTTTTGGCTATGAGTCCCTGTTCGGCTGGAGGTCTGCACCTTGGCTGAACCCAGGCTTCCGCAGCTGCGTGTAGCATCGGCGTCTCTGCCCCGTACTAGGCAGAGACGCCGTCCCTCTCACCTCCCCGCTCCTGGCGTGGCGTCCTCCAGCGCTTCTCTCCCCGCTGCATCCGGCACGCGCTCCTTCCCCGGCAGTGTGCTTAGGGCGCGCGCGCGCTCCCCCTCTCTTAAAGGGACCGCGCGCGCCGTCCTAAGAAGTCCCCGGCCAATTGCCGGAGGACCTCCCATATTTAAGGCACCTCCTCCAAAATGGAGGTGCCCGAGCAATGTTGTAGCACTGTTCACTACTCTGCTTCAGCCCTCAGGTCCCGTTGCCAGTTACCTGCCAGATACCTGCCAGATTCCTGCCAGTCTGCTGTCTAATTCCTGCCTGATATCCTGCTACCTGTCTGCTAGCCTGAGGTCTGACGGTCTGCCTTACTACTCCTGTCAGTCTGTCTATGGACCAGCTTGCCCGCTCACCTGGGAGCGCACATCTGCTACCTGCCTGCTAGCCTACCTGGAGGCTCTGCCGTCACGTGCTGTGACCACTTGCCTGTCCAGTGACTCCTGCCCGCTCACCTGGGAGCGCTCATCTGCTGCCTGTCTGCTAGCCTACCTGGAGGCTCTGCCGTCACGTGCTGTGACCACCCGCCTGTCCAGAGACTTCTGCCCGCTCACCTGGGAGCGCTCATCTGCCGCCTGTCTGTTGGTCTTCCTGGAGGCTCCGCCGTCACATGCTGTGACCACCCGTTTGTCCAGAGACTCTCGCCTGCTCACCTGGGAGCTCACGTCTACCATCAGCCGCCACAGGTCGTACCAACCCTTTACCCAGAGACTGCCCCGGTCACTTGCCGTGACCATCTGCCCGTTCACCCAGAGACTGCCCCGGTCACTTGCCGTGATCATCTGCCTGTTCACCCAGAGACTGCCCCGGTCACTTGCCGTGACCATCTGCCCGTTCATCCAGAGACTGCCCCGGTCACTTGCCGTGACCTCCTGCCCGTTCTTCTAGAGACTGTCCCGGTCCCCTGCTGTGACTGCCTGCCTGGTCGCCACCCGCTCCCTTACAAGGACCGCCCCCTTGTATAGTAGCTCAGAGGTTCCGCCTCCCAGACCCGTTACAGTTTGCTCGGGCCATGGAACCCGGTGGCACCCAAGCTCCCTCGCTCTCGGACCTGTGTCATGAACTGTCCCGTCAGAGGTCCCAACAGGAGTCCATCCTGGGTCACCTGCGGAAAGTCAATTCTCGCCTGGACACTCTGACTGCTCTGCCTGCAACCACCGCCAGTGCCATGACTCGCAATCCGGCAGCTCCACTGCCCACTAATAACATGGTACCCGACTATGGACCTCGGCTTCTGGCACCTCCACGCTTTGCCGGCGAACCTACTTTAGCTCGGGGTTTCATAAACCAGTGCACCCTGCACTTTGAGCTATTGGCGTATCAGTTCATCTCCGATCGAGCCAAGGTGGCCTTCATCATGTCCCATCTTACTGGGGAGGCACTGGCATGGCTAAATCCCCTGTGGGAGAGAGGGGATCCCCTGGTGTCCGACCTGCCGTCTTTCCTCGCTGCTTTCCGGAAAGTCTTCGATGAACCTGGACGGAAAACCTCTTCTGCCTCCTCACTGCTACGTCTCCGCCAAGGGAGTCTCACCGTGGGCCAATATGCCATACGGTTCCGCACCCTCGCTTCTGAGCTTGCCTGGGAAAATGAGGCTCTGGTGTCCGTCTTCTGGGAGGGTCTTTCCGGTCGGATTAAGGACGAGTTAGCTGGTCGGGACATTCCTACCACTCTGGATGACCTGGTGTCACTAGCTACGCGGATTGGCATCCGGTTCCAAGAACGTGCCAAAGAGACTACCCGGGAGAAAGACTTTTCTTGCTCTGCTCCTACTTCCCTGAGACCTGCCTCTCAATCAGTCACTCCGCGGGCGCCCTCGCCTGAACCTATGCAGATCGACCAGACCAAGATGGTCAAATCTCGCCAAGAATCTCGCCGAGCCGAGGGAAGCTGTTTCTATTGTGGCAGTATGGAGCACTTCATCCGTTCCTACCCGGAGAAGCCGGGAAACGCCAGTGTCTAGGACCGCTCGGAGAGGTCGTCCTAGACAAAAGTAAGTCCTCTCCGTCTCTGACTTTACCGGTCTCTATTGCTTGGGGAGAAAACCGTCACTTTGAACTGGCCCACCTGGATTCTGGAGCTGCTGGAAACCTCATCTCCCAGTCTCTGGTAGAGAGATACCGTATTCCCACCAAGTCCCTGGCTGAACCATTATCAGTCGCCTCCGTGGATGGAAGACTTCTCTCGGAGACCATCCTGCTCGTCACTGAACCCATAACCCTGCAGGTGGGAATGCTGCACTCTGAGGAAATCTCATTCCATGTGTTGTCCGGACTTTCTCACTCCCTGTTGCTAGGTCTACCTTGGCTCCAGACACACGAACCCGTATTGAACTGGCGATCCGGTGAAGTACTCCGATGGGGTCCAGACTGCCATAGGACCTGCCTGGTTCCGGTCCGCCCAGTTCGCCCTCCGCCTACTCCAGCTAATTTACCAGGTCTCCCGGCTCCTTACTGGCCCTATGCGGACGTCTTCGGTAAGAAGGAAGCAGAGACATTGCCACCCCATAGGCCATATGACTGCCCGATCGACCTGGTACCTGGCACCACTCCTCCCCGTGGGCGTATCTACCCGTTGTCTGCAGCCGAGACCCGAGCCATGTCTGAGACTTCTGCCCGCTCACCTGGGAGCGCTCATCTGCCGCCTGTCTGTTGGTCTTCCTGGAAGCTCCGCCGTCACATGCTGTGACCACCCGTTTGTCCAGAGACTCTGGCTAGGGGATTTATCCGGAAATCTACCTCCCCGGCTGGAGCCGGATTCTTCTTTGTCAAAAAGAAAGACGGCTCGCTACGCCCCTGTATTGACTATAGAGGACTCAATCAGATCACGGTTAAAAATAAATACCCCCTTCCGCTCATCTCTGAGTTATTTGATCGTCTTAAAGGCGCCAGGATCTTCTCCAAGCTGGATCTACGTGGAGCTTATAACCTGGTCCGTATCCGTCAGGGAGACGAGTGGAAAACAGCATTTAATACCCGGGACGGACACTATGAGTACCGTGTGATGCCCTTCGGTCTCTGCAATGCTCCCGCCGTCTTCCAAGAACTGGTCAACGACATCTTCCGTGACCTTCTTTACTCCTGCGTGGTGGTATACCTGGACGACATCTTGGTTTTCTCTCCGGATCTTCCCACACACCGGAGGGATGTTCGTCAGGTCCTGCTTAGGCTCAGGCAGAACCACCTCTATGCTAAATACGAGAAGTGCCTTTTTGAGCAGACCTCTCTTCCTTTCTTAGGCTATGTTATCTCCCAGACAGGCTTGCGAATGGATCCCGAGAAGCTCTCTGCTGTCCTAAAGTGGCCCCGTCCGGAGGGCTTGAAGGCGATACAGCGATTCCTGGGCTTCGCTAATTACTATCGTCTCTTCATTCCTCACTTCTCGTCACGGACTGCGCCCATATCTGCGCTCACCCGTAAGGGAGCAAATCCCAAGGTATGGTCATCCGAAGCTGAGGAGGCCTTCCTTTCCCTGAAACAAGCCTTCTCCTCTGCCCCTGTGCTGCACCGTCCGGACTGCAACAAACAGTTCTACCTGGAGGTTGATGCCTCCTCCTCTGGTGCCGGAGCGGTGCTCACCCAGAAGTCTTCCTCCGGGAGAATGGTAACCTGCGGCTTTTTCTCTAAAATCTTCTCCTCCTCTGAGCGCAATTACTCCATAGGAGACCGAGAACTGCTTGCCGTTAAATTGGCGCTGGAGGAGTGGCGTTACCTGCTTGAAGGGGCTCTATACCCGGTGATCATCTATACGGATCACAAGAACCTGGCATATCTCCAAAATGCCCAGAGACTTAATCCACGTCAAGCCCGGTGGTCTTTGTTCTTTGCCCGCTTCGATTTCATCCTTCATTTCCGCCCGGCGGACAAAAATGTCAAAGCTGATGCCTTGTCCCGATCCTTCCTGTCCTCCGACCAAGAGGAGGAGCCTATGCACATTATCGACCCCTCCAAGGTGATGAATGTGGCCCCCTTGGATTTGACTCGTCTTCCACCCGGCAAGACGTTCGTGGCGCCTCCAGACCGTGAGAGGGTTCTTCGCTGGGGTCATTCTTCTAAACTAGCTGGCCATGCCGGCCAAAAGAAGACCTTCCAACTCATTTCCCGGCATTACTGGTGGTCTACCCTGCATAAGGATGTGATAGACTTCGTCTCTGCCTGTTCATCTTGTGGCCGCAACAAAATTCCCAGACACTTACCAGCTGGTCATCTCCTGCCGCTTCCCATACCTGTTGCCCCGTGGCAACACATCGCTATGGACTTCATTACCGATCTTCCTGTCTCTGCCGGGTGTACTGTCATTTGGGTGGTCGCGGACCGCTTCTCTAAAATGGCCCACTTCATTCCCCTGCCTGGTCTTCCGTCTGCACCTGAGCTGGCTAAGGACTTTATTCACCATATCTTCCGTCTCCATGGCCTACCCCTCCACATCGTGTCGGATCGAGGGGTTCAGTTTACCTCATGCTTCTGGAGAGCCACATGTAAACTGCTGGACGTCACCCTGGACTTCTCCTCCGCTTACCACCCTCAGTCCAATGGTCAAGTGGAGCGGATCAATCAGATCCTTACCAGCTATCTCCGGCACTTTGTTAATGCCCACCATTCTGATTGGGTGGACCTCCTTCCTTGGGCCGAGTTCTCTTATAATAACCACGAGAGCGAATCCTCTTCCAAGTCCCCGTTCTTTATTGTCTATGGCCAGCACCTCCGGATTCCGCTCCCTGTCTCCGTTTCTGTGGACAACCCTGCTGCGGAGTCTCTTGTCAGCGAATTTTCTACTATTTGGGAGAGTACCAGGTCCGCTCTTCTTCTGTCCTCTGAGCGGATGAAGAGATATGCTGATAAGAGACGTCTGGATCCGCCTCAATTCCGTCCGGGAGACAAGGTTTGGCTCTCGTCCAAACATGTGCGGCTCAAAGTACCCTCCTTCAAGTTGGGCCCTCGATTCATCGGTCCCTTCGAAGTCCTCAGGCAAATTAACCCTGTGGCCTACAAATTAAAACTCCCGGCCACCCTACGGATTCCCAACTCCTTCCACGTATCTCTCCTCAAACCCGTTGTCTTTAACTCTTTTTCCAATAATCCAGGTGCCCCTCCTGCTCCGGTTTCCGCTGATGACGTCTTTGAGGTAGAGAGTATTCTGGCCTCCAAGAGGGTAAGAGGAAAGACCTTTTTTTTGGTAGATTGGAAGGGGTTTGGTCCTGAGGAGAGAACTTGGGAACCCAGGGAGAACATCAACGCCCCGCTTCTCCTTGAAAAATTTCTTTCTGGCCAAAAAAAAGAGGGGGCCTAAAGGGGGGGGGGGGTACTGTAGCATCGGCGTCTCTGCCCCGTACTAGGCAGAGACGCCGTCCCTCTCACCTCCCCGCTCCTGGCGTGGCGTCCTCCAGCGCTTCTCTCCCCGCTGCTTCCGGCACGCGCTCCTTCCCCGGCAGTGCGCTTAGGGCGCGCGCGCGCTCCCCCTCTCTTAAAGGGACCGCGCGCGCCGTCCTTAGAAGTCCCCGGCCAATTGCCGGAGGACCTCCCATATTTAAGGCACCTCCTCCAAAATGGAGGTGCCCGAGCAATGTTGTAGCACTGTTCACTACTCTGCTTCAGCCCTCAGGTCCCGTTGCCAGTTACCTGCCAGATACCTGCCAGATTCCTGCCAGTCTGCTGTCTAATTCCTGCCTGATATCCTGCTACCTGCCTGCTAGCCTGAGGTCCGACGGTCTGCCTTACTACTCCTGTCAGTCTGTCTATGGACCAGCTTGCCCGCTCACCTGGGAGCGCACATCTGCTACCTGCCTGCTAGCCTACCTGGAGGCTCTGCCGTCACGTGCTGTGACCACTTGCCTGTCCAGTGACTCCTGCCCGCTCACCTGGGAGCGCTCATCTGCTGCCTGTCTGCTAGCCTACCTGGAGGCTCTGCCGTCACGTGCTGTGACCACCCGCCTGTCCAGAGACTTCTGCCCGCTCACCTGGGAGCGCTCATCTGCCGCCTGTCTGTTGGTCTTCCTGGAGGCTCCGCCGTCACATTCTGTGACCACCCGTTTATCCAGAGACTCTCGCCTGCTCACCTGGGTGCTCACGTCTACCATCAGCCGCCACAGGTCGTACCAACCCTTTACCCAGAGACTGCCCCGGTCACTTGCCGTGACCATCTGCCCGTTCACCCAGAGACTGCCCCGGTCACTTGCCGTGATCATCTGCCCGTTCACCCAGAGACTGCCCCGGTCACTTGCCGTGACCATCTGCCCGTTCATCCAGAGACTGCCCCGGTCACTTGCCGTGACCTCCTGCCCGTTCTTCTAGAGACTGTCCCGGTCCCCTGCTGTGACTGCCTGCCTGGTCGCCACCCGCTCCCTTACAAGGACCGCCCCCTTGTATAGTAGCTCAGAGGTTCCGCCTCCCAGACCCGTTACACTGCGTGGGGGGACTTTTGCTGGTTGCCTATCCCAAGTCAGAGAGGTGTTCCTGGGTTGAAGTGAGCCTGGCCAGACCCCCCCCGCGGGCCCTGGTTCTCCACATGGGGGTGCCGTCAAGGCTAAAATCTGGATTTTTAGGCTGAGGAGAGGCTCCATGAGGGCGGATGCTTTTGTGGCTTCGACCCCAGTGCTGTTCCACATCCAGTACCCCCTCTGCAAGGGCGCCTGTACCCGAGTCGCGCTTTCAGGACTCGTGGGCACGTATCTCCCGACGACAGGGGTTTGCAGCCTCCGTACGTGGGCCAGTCCCTACATGCACCCCTGCTCTTCCTCCGATCGATCTGGCACAGTGCTCCTGGGTGGGGAGGTGGCGCCGCTCGCTCGACCTGGGCTTTGGAGCCCGCGCCGGCTTAAGGTGAGCGGTCCCCTTCCTCCTCTACCCCCGGGCTTTTGACCCCTGTCTTTGGGCGTGCAAGCCGGACTCGCCTCCCATCCGCGGAGGTGGCTGAGCCGTGGGGAGTTTGACCCGACCCAAGCAAAGTCAGCGTTCCAATGACCCTCACGGGCGAACGCCGGGGTGCCCACCCACCCACGCGTGGGGGCATCCTTTTGAGGTTACGGGTGTGAGGGACTACGCTGGAGGGTGACGCCGACACGGCCAGGCCGATAACAACCCTCGCGACCTCCGCGTCGCTGGGTTAGTGCCAGAGCCGCGACGGAACCTGACCGCCAGTTCCCCTCTCCAAATCCTCATGCCTGTCCGCCGGTGGGTTGAGGACCCCCCACGGCGGAGGCAGGTCTAAGCCAGACGGTGGTGCCGCATAGGCTCCCCCCACATGCCATCTCCCTGAGCGACCCTGTGTGTCGTCTTGGGTGTGGTTGGTGAGACGGGGGCGGCTGTGGCATCCTCCGGAGGCCAGTCACCTCGCCCTCCCCGTGCAAGGGGTGTTTTCCAGACGCCTGCCGCTTCGGGACCATGCACTCCACAGCGAGCCGCTTTTCCCGTACAGGTCCCCGCACAGGCCTCTCAGCTCCCCTCGCTGCGATCTATTGAAAGCCATCCCTCGAGACAAGCTTTTGTCCCTCCCAAGGAGTTTGCCTCCCCTCCTAAGGGAACCCTGGATGCCAAAGGGGCCTGATCAACCCCCCCACGCCATAAGGCTGCTGGTTTCATAGGCCGCCCTCAAACTCAGATTTTGCCAAACAAATCACAAGCCTCCTTGGCAGCGACAGCTATGACCGATGCGGGACACATTGTGAGCGGCCGGGCCGCGAACCCACCACGCCAAAAAGCCTCCGCCCGCGACTAGATGTATTCGGAAGGGGGCTTAATAGTCGCCCCCGTGCAAGTCGGTGGAGGGCTAAAATATTCGCCTTGTGGTAGTCGGTGGAGGGCTTAATAGTGCTGCGGTGTCCAGAAACAGTTCCAGAATTTTGAGCTGAGGCCCCCCAGTCTTCCTCTATAGAGAGGGGAAATATGTGTGAGGGTACACCAGGAGTGTTCCAAATGTATGGGTGAAATATATATCCCACAGGGGAAAAATTGAAAAAAAGTTTAAAAAATTTTTTTTGTGGGCTTAGAAAATTTTCACACATGTGTCAGACTTCCAGAGAGGGGAACATGTCAGTGAGCGCATCCGATTTCAGTTCCAGAGCGATTCACCCGATGAGTCCTTCATACTTAGTCGTTTTTTTGGCACATTTCTGACTTTTTGAAAATTTCACTTTTTTGGGAAAATATCCAGTAAATGAGGGAATAATATGTGTGAGGGTATCCCAGGAGAGTTCCAAATGTGTGGGTAAAATATATATCCCACGGGGGTAAAATTGAAATAAAGTTGAAAAACTGTCCCCAGTTGCAGTAATGCAGTCTGCCCACTAGATGTTGCCAAAGAGGCAAAAAGTGAAAAAGAGCCAGAATGAGGAAATTCTTGTGAGCCGAATCCAGGTGACACTACCAAGCGATGGGACACTTTTTTGCAAGTGTCCCTGTAGAGGGTATAGGGTGACACTCCATGCAAATACTCAGTTTTGCAGACCACCGGAAGAATATATGAGAGAGAGGTACCTCTCAGCCCCGACACATTTCGACTCCCGATGAGTCCTTCATACTTAGTCGTTTTTTTGGCAAATTTCTGACTCTTTGAAAATTTCAATTTTTTGTGAAAATTTCCGCTAAATGAGGGAATACTATGTTATAGGACATCCCAGGAGGGCTCCAAATGTGTGGGTAAAATATATATCCCACGTGGGGAAAATTGAAAAAAAGTTGAAAAAAAATTTTTGCGGACTTAGAAAATTTTTCAACTTGTGTCAGACTTCCAGAGAGGGGAAAATGTGAGTGAGCGCATCCGATTTCAGTTCCAGAGCGATTCGCCCGATGAGTCCTTCATACTTAGTCTTTTTCAGAAGTCACAATTTTGACTTCCAGGACCCGCCAAACGTTGGTAAATTGAATCCGCTCACCAGTTCCAAGTGTTTTGAGGTGTCCCCGGTTGCAGTAATGCAGCCTGCCCACTAGATGTCGAAAAAGAGACAAAAAGTGAAAAAGAACCAGAATGAGGAAATTCCAGGGAGCCGAATCCGCCTGACAGTTCCAGGCGATCGGGTACTTTTTGGCATGCGTCCCTAAAGTGGGTATAGGATGACACTCCATGCAAAGACCCAGTTTTGCACACCACCGGCAGAATATATGAGAGAGAGGTACCTCTCAGCCCCGACACATTTCGACTCATTTAAGCTGGTTTTCACCTCCGTAGGCCCGGGTACGCGTTTTGGCTATGAGTCCCTGTTCGGCTGGAGGTCTGCACCTTGGCTGAACCCAGGCTTCCGCAGCTGCGTGGGGGGACTTTTGCTGGTTGCCTATCCCAAGTCAGAGAGGTGTTCCTGGGTTGAAGTGAGCCTGGCCAGACCCCCCCCCGCGGGCCCTGGTTCTCCACATGGGGGCGCCTCAAGGCTAAAATCTGGATTTTTAGGCTGAGGAGAGGCTCCATGAGGGCGGATGCTTTTGTGGCTTCGACCCCAGTGCTGTTCCACATCCAGTACCCCCTCTGCAAGGGCGCCTGTACCCGAGTCGCGCTTCCAGGACTCGTGGGCACGTATCTCCCGACGACAGGGGTTTGCAGCCTCCGTACTTGGGCAAGTCCCTCCACGCACCCCTGCTCTTCCTCCGATCGATCTGGCGCAGCGCTCCCGGGTGGGGAGGTGGCGCCGCTCACTCGGCCCGGGCTTTGGAGCCCGCGCCGGTTTAAGGTGAGCGGTCCCCTTCCTCCTCTACCCCCGGGCTTTCGACACCTATCTTTGGGCGCGCACGCCGGCCTCGCCTCCCGTCCGTGGAGGTGGCCTAGCCGTGGGGAGTTTTACCCGACCCAAGCGAAGGCAGCGGTCCGACGACCCGCACGTGCGAACGGCATGGTGCCCACCCACCAAGGCGTGGGGGCCCGTCTTCCGAATCCCTCCCTGTGCGGGGAAGCACAACTATCTCCGAGGGCGGCCCTTTTCTTCCAGATGCGTACACGGCCAGCGGAGGCCCTCGTGTCCGAAAAGGCGGCGTCCGCGGCGGTGGCGACAGCAGCGGTGGTGGGTGGCGTCTCCGCGCCACTGCCGAGCTTCGCGCTTTACAGTCTTTTCCCGGATCCCTATGTCAGTGGGGAGGACGACAGAGATGTGGAGGCAGGCGAAGGGGGTTCTCACCGTGCAAGGGCGCCTGTACCCGAGTCGCGCTTCCAGGACTCGTGGGCACGTATCTCCCGACGACAGGGGTTTGCAGCCTCCGTACTTGGGCAAGTCCCTCCACGCACCCCTGCTCTTCCTCCGATCGATCTGGCGCAGCGCTCCCGGGTGGGTAGGTGGCGCCGCTCGCTCGGCCCGGGCTTTGGAGCCCGCGCCGGCTTAAGGTGAGCGGTCCCCTTCCTCCTCTATCCCCGGGCTTTCGACACCTATCTTTGGGCGCGCACGCCGGCCTCGCCTCCCTTCCGTGGAGGTGGCCGAGCCGTGGGGAGTTTGAGCCGACCCCAGCGAAGGCAGCGGTCCGACGACCCGCACGGGCTAACGGCGGGGTGCCCACCCACCCAGGCGTGGGGGCCCGTCGTCCGAATCGCTCCCTGTGTGGGGATGCACAACGATCTTCTCCGAGGGCGGCCCTTTTCTTCCAGATGTGTACCCGGCCAGCGATAGCGGCGGCGGTGGGTGGCGTCTCCGCGCCACTGCCGAGCTTCGCGATTTCCAGTCTTTTCCCGAGCCCCTACGTCAGTGGGGAGGACGACAGAGGTGTGGAGGCAGGCGAAGGGGGTTATCACCGTGCCGTGTGCCCCAGCCCGACCGTCGCCTTTCCCCCTCGACCCTCGTCCTCCCAGGCGGCTCGGCAGGGAGAAGGAGAGAGAGAGCGAGAGAGGGAGAGTGGAAACCCCAGAGCCGAGGGGTTATATGGAGAACGGGAGAAGGAACGAGGGCCAAGAGGTAGGGAGTACCCGCAGGCCTCTCCTCTCCCGAACCTCGACGCGGTCCAGTCGTGATGGGGGGCTACCTGGTTGATCCTGCCAGTAGCATATGCTTGTCTCAAAGATTAAGCCATGCACGTGTAAGTACACACGGACGGTACAGTGAAACTGCGAATGGCTCTTTAAATCAGTTATGATTCCTTTGATCGCTCCAAACCGTTGACTCGGACAACTGTGGTAATTCTAGAGCTAATACGTGCAAACGAGCGCTGGCCGCCAGGGATTCGTGCATTTATCAGACCAAAACCAATCCGGGGTCCCGGGCGCGGCGTCGAGACGGCCTCCGCGGCCTCCCCCCTGCTGCGCTCTCACCGTAAGCTTTGCGACTCTGGATAACCTCGGGCCGATCGCATTTCCCCGTGACGGCGACGATCCATTTGGGTGTCTGCCCTATCAACTTTTGATGGTACTTTCTGTGCCTACCATGGTGACCACGGGTAACGGAGAATCAGGGTTCGATTCCGGAGAGCGAGCCTGAGAAACGGCTACCACATCCAAGGAAGGCAGCAGGCGCGCAAATTACCCACTCCCGACCCGGTGAGGTAGTGACGAAAAATAACAATACAGGACTCTTTCGAGGCTCTGTAATTGGAATGAGTACACTTTAAATCCTTTAACGAGGATCTATTGGAGGGCAAGTCTGGTGCCAGCAGCCGCGGTAATTCCAGCTCCAGTAGTGTACACTAAAGCTGCTGCAGTTAAAAAGCTCGTAGTTGGATCTTGGGATCGAGCTGGCGGTCTGCCGCAAGGCGTGCTACCGCCAGTCCCAGCCCCTTTGCCTTGGGGCGCCTCCCCGATGCTCTTGACTGAGTGTCCCGGGGGCCCGAAGCGTTTACTTTGAAAAAATTAGAGTGTTCAAAGCAGGCAGCCACGCCTGAATACTCCAGCTAGGAATAATGGAATAGGACTCCGGTTCTATTTTGTTGGTTGTCGGAACTGGGGCCATGATTAAGAGGTACGGCCGGCGGCATCCGTATTGCGCCGCTAGAGGTGAAATTCTTGGACCGGCACAAGACGAACCAAAGCGAAAGCATTTGCCAAGAATGTTTTCATTAATCAAGAACGAAAGTCGGAGGTTCGAAGACGATCAGATACCGTCGTATTTCCGACCATAAATGATGCCAACTGGCGATCCGGCGGCGTCATTCCCATGACCTGCCGAGCAGCGTCCGGGAAACCAAAGTCTTTGGGTTCCGGGGGGAGTATGGTTGCAAAGCTGAAACTTAAAGGAATTGTTTGAAGGGCACCACCAGGAGTGGAGCCTGCGGCTTAATTTGACTCAACACGGGAAACCTCACCCGGCCCGGACACGGAAAGGATTGACAGATTGAAAGCTCTTTCTCGATTCTGTGGGTGGTGGTGCATGGGTGTTCTTAGTTGGTGGAGCGATTTGTCTGGTTAATTCCGATAACGAACGAGACTCCGGCATGCTAACTAGCTACGCGACCCCCCGTGGTCCGCGTCCAGCTTCTTAGAGGGACAAGTGGCGCTCAGCCACGCGAGATCGAGCAATAACAGATCTGTGATGCCCTTAGATGTCCGGGGCTGCACGCGCGCTACACTGAACGGACCAGCGTGTGTCTACCCTTCACCGACAGGTGCGAGTAACCTGCTGAACCCCGCTCGTGATGGGGATTGCAATTCTTCCCCGTGAACGAGGAATTCCCAGTAAGTGCGGGTCATAAGCTCGCATTGATTAAGTCCCTGCCCTTTGTACACACTGTCCGTCGCTACTACCGATTGGATGGTTTAGTGAGGTACTTGGATTGGCCCTGCCGGGGTCCGCCAAGACCCTGGCGGAGAGCCGAGAAGACGATCGAATTTGACTATCTAGAGGAAGTAAAAGTCGTAACAAGGTTTCTGTAGGTGAACCTGCAGAAGGATCATTAAGGCAGCGATGACCGAACCGAGGAGGCGCGGAGCTGGAAGCCGATTTCCCCGACTGCCTCCCCCTGCCCGAAGGGGGTGTGCGGCTGGGATACTTCCGCTCTGCCTGAGCTACCCGCACGCGGAGGGGCGGCAACGGTCCAGCGAGGGTTATCGCCGTGCGGACGACGACGACGGGAGGGTGTGGGGGAGCCCCTCTTGCTCCGTCGTCCCGAAGGACGCCTGGCCTCTCGGGGGGATCCTGCCGTGTTCCCCCCGCCCAGGAAAAAACCCACATGAAAGGCCGTCCCGGGTACCGTTCGCCCGTGCGCCCCTATACCCCTCTCCCCGGGGTTGCGGGTCCGGGGGGTAGGTCGATAAGTCTCGAGCCCTCCGTTGTTCCCCTCCCCGCCGGAGGGAGGGACGGCGGAGGCCGAGCACCCGGGGCAACAGGGCCAAGAAAAATCCCCGATGCACCCCCTCTGTTGCCGGCCGACGTACTGAAAAACCGGGCGCCCCAGAGCGCCCGGACCCAGAAGCGTGACTCTTAACGGTGGATCACTCGGCTCGCGCGTCGATGAAGAATGCAGCTAGCTGCGAGAATTAGTGTGAATTGCAGGACACATTGATCATCAACACTTCGAACGCACCTTGCGGCCCCGGGTTTCTCCCGGGGCTATGCCTGTCTGAGGGTCGCCCCTCCGTCGATCGCCTCCGTGGCGCAGCTGGGGTCCCGTCGCAAGGGATTTTCAGAGGGAGGCCCGAGGCTTCGCACCCCGACGCCCTCTCTCTCTCTCTCTCTCCCTTACGTCCCCCCAAGGCTAGACCCACCCGCCCGGTTACCCTCCGCCCCGACCCGAAGCGTGCCGTGAGGCTGTCTGTGGAGACACAGGGCTGCCTCCGGAGCTTCCAGGGGTTGGGGGGTAGCCGCCTGGGGCGGCGTGGAAGGGCACGCTCGCAGACCAGACTAAAGACCTCAGATCAGACGTGGCGACCCGCTGAATTTAAGCATATTAATAAGCGGAGGAAAATAAACTAACCAGGATTCCCTCAGTAACGGCGAGTGAAGAGGGAAGAGCCCAGTGCTGAATCCCTGTCCGTCCGGCGGGCGTCGGGAAATGTGGCATACGGGAGACCGGACCACCTCGGCGTCGCTCGGTTGCCCGGGTCCTTCTAATAGTGGCCCCAGCCCGTGGACGGTGGTAGGCCGTGTATTCTACGTTTGGAATAAAAGTGCAGACGAACATTTGAATGACTTTATTATTGGTTGTAATTTTTCTCAGTTTTACACTGGTTTGGTGCACCTAATTGGGATGAGCCGAAAGGTGTTTAAGCCTAGCCTCTCAATAGGCTTCGCTATCGGCCTCATGATTTCCATATTGTCTGCTTGCTGGTTCTCTGAATGACTGGGGGAAGCCAATACAGGTGGCTGACTGTCGTCTCCATCAGTCCGCCTGTCGTCTCCATCAACCTGGCTGTCGTCTCCATCAGCCAGCCTGTCGTCTTCATCAACCTGGCTGTCGTCTCCATCAGCCAGCCTGTCGGCTCCATCAGCCTGGCTGTCATATCCATCAGCCCGCCTGTCGTCTCCATCAGCCAGCCTGTTGGCTCCATCAGCCTGGCTGTCGTATCCATCAGCCCGCCTGTCGTCTCCATCAACCTGGCTGTCGTCTCCATCAGCCAGCCTGTCGTCTTCATCAACCTGGCTGTCGTCTCCATCAGCCAGCCTGTCGGCTCCATCAGCCTGGCTGTCATATCCGTCAGCCCGCCTGTCGTCTCCATCAACCTGGCTGTCGTCTCCGTCAGCCAGCCTGTTGGCTCCATCAGCATGGCTGTCGTATCCATCAGCCCGCCTGTCGTCTCCATCAACCTGGCTGTCGTCTCCATCAGCCAGCCTTTCGGCTCCATCAGCCTGGCTGTCGTCTCCAACAGCCTGCCCCGAATTTATTACCAATTCATGGGCACGACACATATCCACAAGTGCTTTCTCCTGGTAAACTTTCTCAGCCATACCATTTGTGTGGACCAGATATCGTGCGAATAAGTGTTTTTCGGAATCGGAATATCGTGAGAAAGTCCACGTTTCACATACACGTCGTACAAAATGGCTGGTGACATGTGGAAGGCTGTAGCTGTGGAGGAAAAACAATCAGTGCCTGTAGCTGCATATGATAATTTACACTGGATATTCTTCCCCCACCTTTCATGATAACGCCGGAGAGCAGCGGATGGGTTCATTACGACCTTCCCGGTACACGTCAGAAAAAAGTTTGCGATTTCTCGGCCAGCAGCAATGACAGGTCTGATATGTTCTGCATAGACTTTGAACCACTGAAAAAGAAAAAAAAACTTAATCTCGAGCCAGAGGGTATACCTCAAACGAGTTTTGCATGGGGACAACAGAGGGGTTTCAACCCCATGTGGAGTCGGGTAGCCCGGGTCCCCTGGCTTGTAGAAACCTTACCGAATGTTCTTCCTCTGAAAGCACGAACGATGCTACTTGAGTGGATGCACACTTGTGTGTTTTCACACCGACAATCGTCTTTCGAACACCGCGGTACATGTGATAGGTCCTCCCGTTCCACTCTGAAACCTAAGGTGTAAAAAGAAGGGAGATGATTGAGACGGTTCCGCAATGACCGCTGCCCATGCAGACTAACACTACTTACGGTCAAATTGCGAACAACACCTGGCCTTTGGAGGTGTCTTAGAATCAGAAGGGCCTGGAGGTACAGAATAACTTCCCTTCGGTCCTCTTCTGATCCCCGTCCTGGACATTCTCTATGCTCGCTAGAAATGTAGGTCTTGCTTCGTCCAGTATTTTCTGGCAGTCATTCGGTGTCTTGGAGGGCTTCATCAGCGTATCGTACCTGTGGGGTGAAATACAGTTATAGCACTTTTTTACCCAACAGCCGATGTTTGGTAAAAATCTCTCAGAATATTGGGTACCTCTTGCTCACTGAGTCTTGGCAGACTCCCCTGTACAAGGTCTTACGCAGGTCCTCCGTAAAGTTCATAAACACCTCACACGCCCTGTATAGCTGAGGATTCTCTGTGCTCAGTTGTGTGCCCCTCAGCTGATAGATGGTGAATCGCCGAATGTGCTTCAGTATTTTGAGGGAGGTCTGGTTCGATAGTTTGAGGCTGCTGAGTTTTTTAAAAAAATCATTCACTTTTGTGGGTTTGGTTAAGTACTCCAGAGTTATAAATCTTGGGTTGATAAAGAAAAGAAACCGCGCAACATTCGATACCTCCTGGTTACAATTAGGGACCCCACGGGTTACTGTCAAATATGTGCGGAAGCTCTTCTACATGGGGCTATTCACTGAGTGACGCATATACAAGCCGGCGGCCGTTCTAGCCAGGGAGCTTTCGTTTCTCCATTGCCTAGACTGAATGTTTTGTGTGCTGCCATCCATGGCCTCAATGGGGTCCGACTCGGGGCATGGGGCTCCCTCAAAATTGTGTGCAGACTGTTCAGGGACAGGCGCGTCCATCATTTGTGAATATGACTCCACAGGGGGCACGTAGCATGGGGGCAAACAGTCTGTTGGCGCCTGGGTCTGTCCTACAGAGGTCAGCGGTATGTTTTCTAACTGAAATGTAGGTTTGTTTACTATAAAATACCCACGGCTTTCGGCAAATGCTACCACATCTTCCAGGGATTGCAGAGGCTTGAGCTTGCTGAATAGTATAGCTGTGCCCTTAGCCGCGACAAGTCTAAGTCGATCTTTGGCGATAGCCAAGTTTTTTTTTATCTCCGAGACGCTTTCGGACCTCATGCACACCCTTCTCAGATGTGTGGACAGATATCTCGTCACCCTGTGGCACACGGGGCAAGTCAGCGGTGTACGTTGGTGGATGTGGGGAAATAAGCAACACAAACGTTCACTGCGGTTTTACAACCGTGCAACATGGGGTCCGCCGCAGCCTGGTGTGGCGGTTACATTCTCCTATATATGGGCGACGAATAACTTCTACTTACCGCTTCATAGCGACACGTTTCCCGCAGTCAAATTGAGCTTTAAAGTCCTTGCATCTGCAGCGGAGGTGATCTGAATTTCTGCCGCACACATCCAGGCTGCATCAGCCGCTCGGCTGATTAGTTTCCGCTCTAGCGGCTAATCACTGCTCTCGCGTAACAGGTGATGAGTCGCTCGCACGGGTGCAAATCACCTGTAGTGCTGCTGGAAATATTCAAGCCTGGATATATTCGTCCGTATCTTCTATACGGCATCACAGGGGTTGAGGCACCCATAAGGCAGCCACCTGCACGGTTGAAAAGCATCAGCAGCGTTGACGGAAAAAACCTAACCTATCTCATATACGTTTGTTCTATTGCGCTATATGAGAGGAACCTCATTTTCAGACATTTGGTTTGCGAGGTTAGCTTATGGGAAATATCTGTGTGCAGGAAACTTCCAGAGAGGTAGGAAATGTCAGTGAGTGCATCCGATTTCAGTTCCAGAGCGATTTGCCCGATGAGTCCTTCACACTTAGTCTTTTTCAGAAATCAGAATTTTGACTTCCAGGACCCGCCAAACGTTGGTAAATTGAATCCGCTCACCAGTTCCAAGTGTTTTGAGGTGTCCCCGGTTGCAGTAATGCAGCCTGCCCAATAGATGTCGAAAAAGAGACAAAAAGTGAAAAAGAACCAGAATGAGGAAATTGCAGGGAGCCGAATCCGCCTGACAGTTCCAGGCGATCGGGCACTTTTTTGCATGCGTCCCTAAAGTGGGTATAGGGTGACACTCCATGCAAAGACCCAGTTTTGCACACCACCGGCAGAATATATGAGAGAGAGGTACCTCTCAGCCCCGACACATTTCGACTCATTTAAGCTGGTTTTCACCTCCGTAGGCCCGGCTACGCGTTTTGGCTATGAGTCCCTGTTCGGCTGGAGGTCTGCACCTTGGCTGAACCCAGGCTTCCGCAGCTGCGTGGGGGGACTTTTGCTGGTTGCCTATCCCAAGTCAGAGAGGTGTTCCTGGGTTGAAGTGAGCCTGGCCAGACCCCCCCCGCGGGCCCTGGTTCTCCACATGGGGGTGCCGTCAAGGCTAAAATCTGGATTTTTAGGCTGAGGAGAGGCTCCATGAGGGCGGATGCTTTTGTGGCTTCGACCCCAGTGCTGTTCCACATCCAGTACCCCCTCTGCAAGGGCGCCTGTACCCGAGTCGCGCTTTCAGGACTCGTGGGCACGTATCTCCCGACGACAGGGGTTTGCAGCCTCCGTACGTGGGCCAGTCCCTACATGCACCCCTGCTCTTCCTCCGATCGATCTGGCAAAGTGCTCCTGGGTGGGGAGGTGGCGCCGCTCGCTCGACCTGGGCTTTGGAGCCCGCGCCGGCTTAAGGTGAGCGGTACCCTTCCTCCTCTACCCCCGGGCTTTCGAAACCTATCTTTGGGTGCGCATGCCGGCCTCGCCTCCCGTCCATGTAGGTGGCCGAGCCGTGGGGAGTTTTACCCGACCCAAGCGAAGGCAGTGGTCCGACGACTCGCACGTGCGAACGGTATGGTGCCCACCCACCAAGGCGTGGGGGCCCGTCTTCCGAATCGCTCCCTGTGCGGGGAAGCACAACTATCTCCGAGGGCGGCCCTTTTCTTCCAGATGCGTACACGGCCAGCGGAGGCCCGCGCCGCCCCTCGTGTCCGATAAGGCGGCCTCCGTGGCGGTGGCGACAGCAGCGGTGGTGGGTGGCGTCTCCGCGCCACTGCCGAGCTTCGCGCTTTCCAGTCTTTTCCCGGATCCCTATGTCAGTGGGGAGGACGACAGAGATGTGGAGGCAGGCGAAGGGTGTTCTCACTGTGCAAGGGCGCCTGTACCCGAGTCGCGCTTCCAGGACTCGTGGGCACGTATCTCCCGACGACAGGGGTTTTGCAGCCTCCGTACTTGGGCAAGTCCCTCCACGCACACCTGCTCTTCCTCCGATCGATCTGGTGCAGCGCTCCCGGGTGAGGAGGTGGCGCCGCTCGCTCGGCCCGGGCTTTGGAGCCCGCGCCGGCTTAAGGTGAGCGGTACCCTTCCTCCTCTACCCCCGGGCTTTCGACACCTATCTTTGGGCGCGCACGCCGGCCTCGCCTCAAGTCCGTGGAGGTGGCCGAGCCGTGGGGAGTTTTACACGACCCAAGCGAAGGCAGCGGTCCGACGACCCGAACGTGCGAACGGCATGGTGCCCACCCACCAAGGCGTGGGGGCCCGTCGTCCGAATCGCTCCTTGTGCGGGGAAGCACAACTATCTCCGAGGGCGGCCCTTTTCTTCCAGATGCGTACACGGCCAGCGGAGGCCCGCGCCGCCCCTCGTGTCCGAAAGGGCGGCCTCCGCGGCGGTGGCGACAGCGGCGGTGGTGGGTGGCGTCTCCGCGCCACTGCCGAGCTTCGCACTTTCCAGTCTTTTCCCGGATACCTATGTCAGTGGGGAGGATGACAGAGTTGTGGAGGCAGGCGAAGGGGGTTCTCACCGTGCAAGGGCGCCTGTACCCGAGTCTCGCTTCCAGGAATCGTGGGCACGTATCTCCAGACGACAGGGGTTTGCAGCCT
>NW_027362770.1:209420983-209455983 GCF_046119375.1 Phyllobates terribilis | reverse complement strand
TTACGGCGAGTGAAGAGGGAAGAGCCCAGTGCTGAATCCCTGTCCGTCCGGCGGGCGTCGGGAAATGTGGCATACGGGAGACCGGACCACCTCGGCGTCGCTCGGGGGCCCGAGTCCTTCTAATAGTGGCCCCAGCCCGTGGACGGTGGTAGGCCGTGTATTCTACGGTTGGAATAAAAGTGCAGACGAACATTTGAATGACTTTATTATTGGTTGTAATTTTTCTCAGTTTTACACTGGTTTGGTGCACCTAATTGGGATGAGCCGAAAGGTGTTTAAGCCTAGCCTCTCAATAGGCTTCACTATCGGCCTCATGATTTCCATATTGTCTGCTTGCTGGTTCTCTGAATGACTGGGGGAAGCCAATACAGGTGGCTGACTGTCGTCTCCATCAGTCCGCCTGTCGTCTCCATCAACCTGGCTGTCGTCTCCATCAGCCAGCCTGTCGTCTTCATCAACCTGGCTATCGTCTCCATCAGCCAGCCTGTCGGCTCCATCAGCCTGGCTGTCATATCCATCAGCCCTCCTGTCGTCTCCATCAACCTGGCTGTCGTCTCCATCAGCCAGCCTGTTGGCTTCATCAGCCTGGCTGTCGTATCCATCAGCCCGCCTGTCGTCTCCATCAACCTGGCTGTCGTCTCCATCAGCCAGCCTTTCGGCTCCATCAGCCTTGCTGTCGTCTCCAACAGCCTGCCCCGAATTTATTACCAATTTATGGGCACGACACATATCCACAAGTGATTTCTCCTGGTAAACTTTCTCAGCCATACCATTTGTGTGGACCAGATATCGTGCGAATAAGTGTTTTTCGGAATCGGAATATCGTGAGAGAGTCCACGTTTCACATACACGTCGTACAAAATGGCTGGTGACATGTGGAAGGCTGTAGCTGTGGAGGAAAAACAATCAGTGCCTGTAGCTGCATATGATAATTTACACTGGATATTCTTCCCCCACCTTTCATGATAACGCCGGAGAGCAGCGGATGGGTTCATTACGACCTTCCCGGTACACGTCAGAAAAAAGTTTGCGATTTCTCGGCCAGCAGCAATGACAGGTCTGATATGTTCTGCATAGACTTTGAACCACTGAAAAAGAAAAAAAAACTTAATCTCGAGCCAGAGGGTATACCTCAAAAGAGTTTTGCATGGGGACAACAGAGGGGTTTCAACCCCATGTGGAGTCGGGTAGCCCGGGTCCCCTGGCTTGTAGAAACCTTACCGAATGTTCTTCCTCTGAAAGCACGAACGATGCTACTTGAGTGGATGCACACTTGTGTGTTTTCACACCGACAATCGTCTTTCGAACACCGCGGTACATGTGATAGGTCCTCCCGTTCCACTCTGAAACCTAAGGTGTAAAAAGAAGGGAGATGATTGAGACGGTTCCGCAATGACCGCTGCCCATGCAGGCTAACACTACTTACGGTCAAATTGCGAACAACACCTGGCCTTTGGAGGTGTCTTAGAATCAGAAGGGCCTGGAGGTACAGAATAACTTCCCTTCGGTCCTCTTCTGATCCCCCGTCCTGGACATTCTCTATGCTCGCTAGAAATGTAGGTCTTGCTTCGTCCAGTATTTTCTGGCAGTCATTCGGTGTCTTGAAGGGCTTCATCAGCGTATCGTACCTGTGGGGTGAAATACAGTTATAGCACTTTTCTACCCAACAGCCGATGTTTGGTAAAAATCTCTCAGAATATTGGGTACCTCTTGCTCACTGAGTCTTGGCAGACTCCCCTGTACAAGGTCTTACGCAGGTCCTCCGTAAAGTTCATAAACACCTCACACGCCCTGTATAGCTGAGGATTCTCTATGCTCAGTTGTGTGCCCCTCAGCTGATAGGTGGTGAATCGCCGAATGTGCTTCAGTATTTTGAGGGAGGTCTGGTTCGATTGTTTGAGGCTGCTGAGTTTTTTTAAAAAAATCATTCACTTTTGTTGGTTTGGTTAAGTACTCCAGAGTTATAAATCTTGGGTTGATAAAGAAAAGAAACCGCGCAACATTCGATACCTCCTGGTTACAATTAGGGACCCCACGGGTTACTGTCAAATATGTGCGGAAGCTCTTCTACATGGGGCTATTCACTGAGTGACGCATATACAAGCCGGCGGCCGTTCTAGCCAGGGAGCTTTCGTTTCTCCATTGCCTAGACTGAATGTTTTGTGTGCTGCCATCCATGGCCTCAATGGGGTCCGACTCGGGGCATGGGGCTCCCTCAAAATTGTGTGCAGACTGTTCAGGGACAGGCGCGTCCATCATTTGTGAATATGACTCCACAGGGGTCAAGTAGCATGGGTGCAAACAGTCTGTTGGCGCCTGGGTCTGTCCTACAGAGGTCAGCGGTATGTTTTCTAACTGAAATGTAGGTTTGTTTACTATAAAATACCCACGGCTTTCGGCAAATGCTACCACATCTTCCAGGGATTGCAGAGGCTTGAGCTCGCTGAATAGTAGCCCTTAGCCGCGACAAGTCTAAGTCGATCTTTGGCGATAGCCAAGTTTTTTTTTATCTCCGAGACGCTTTCGGACCTCATGCACACCCTTCTCAGATGTGTGGACAGATATCTCGTCACCCTGTGGCACACGGGGCAAGTCAGCGGTGTACGTTGGTGGATGTGGGGAAATAAGCAGCACAAACGTTCACTGCGGTTTTACAACCGTGCAACATGGGGTCCGCCGCAGCCTGGTGTGGCGGTTACATTCTCCTATATGTGGGCGACGAATAACTTCTACTTACCGCTTCATAGCGACACGTTTCCCGCAGTCAAATTGAGCTTTAAAGTCCTTGCATCTGCAGCGGAGGTGATCTGAATTTCTGCCGCACACATCCAGGCTGCATCAGCCGCTCGGCTGATTAGTTTCCGCTCTAGCGGCTAATCACTGCTCTCGCGTAACAGGTGATGAGTCGCTCGCACGGGTGCAAATCACCTGTAGTGCTGCTGGAAATATTCAAACCTGGATATATTCCTCCGTATCTTCTATACGGCATCACAGGGGTTGAGGCACCCATAAGGCAGCCACCTGCATGGTTGAAAAGCATCAGCAGCGTTGACGGAAAAAACCTAACCTATCTCATATACGTTTGTTCTATTGCGCTATATGAGAGGAACCTCATTTTCAGACATTTGGTTTGCGAGGTTAGCTTATGGGAAATATCTGTGTGCAGGAAACTTCCAGAGAGGTAGGAAATGTCAGTGAGCGCATCCGATTTCAGTTCCAGAGCGATTTGCCCGATGAGTCCTTCACACTTAGTCTTTTTCAGAAATCAGAATTTTGACTTCCAGGACCCGCCAAACGTTGGTAAATTGAATCCGCTCACCAGTTCCAAGTGTTTTGAGGTGTCCCCGGTTGCAGTAATGCAGCCTGCCCACTAGATGTCGAAAAAGAGACAAAAAGTGAAAAAGAACCAGAATGAGGAAATTCCAGGGAGCCGAATCCGCCTGACAGTTCCAGGCGATCGGGTACTTTTTGGCATGCGTCCCTAAAGTGGGTATAGGGTGACACTCCATGCAAAGACCCAGTTTTGCACACCACCGGCAGAATATATGAGAGAGAGGTACCTCTCAGCCCCGACACATTTCGACTCATTTAAGCTGGTTTTCACCTCCGTAGGCCCGGCTACGCGTTTTGGCTATGAGTCCCTGTTCGGCTGGAGGTCTGCACATTGGCTGAACCCAGGCTTCCGCAGCTGCGTGGGGGGACTTTTGCTGGTTGCCTATCCCAAGTCAGAGAGGTGTTCCTGGGTTGAAGTGAGCCTGGCCAGAACCCCCCCCCCGTGGGCCCTGGTTCTCCACATGGGGGTGCCTCAAGGCTAAAATCTGGATTTTTAGGCTGAGGAGAGGCTCCATGAGGGCGGATGCTTTTGTGGCTTCGACCCCAGTGCTGTTCCATATCCAGTACCCCCGCTGCAAGGGCCCCTGTACCCGAGTCGCGCTTCCAGGACTTGTGGGCACGTATCTCCCGACGACAGGGGTTTGCAGCCTCCGTACTTGGGCAAGTCCCTCCACGCACACCTGCTCTTCCTCCGATCGATCTGGCGCAGCGCTCCCGGGTGAGGAGGTGGCGCCGCTCGCTCGGCCCGGGCTTTGGAGCCCGCGCCGGCTTAAGGTGAGCGGTACCCTTCCTCCTCTACCCCCGGGCTTTCGACACCTATCTTTGGGCGCGCACGCCGGCCTCGCCTCCCGTCCGTGGAGGTGGCCGAACCGTGGGGAGTTTTACCCGACCCAAGCGAAGGCAGCGGTCCGACGACCCGCACGTGCGAACGGCATGGTGCCCACCCACCAAGGCGTGGGGGCCCGTCATCCGAATCGCTGCTTGTGCGGGGAAGCACAACTATCTCCGAGGGCGGCCCTTTTCTTCCAGATGCGTACATGGCCAGCGGAGGCCCGCGCCGCCCCTCGTGTCCGAAAGGGCGGCCTCCGCGGCGGTGGCGACAGCGGCGGTGGTGGGTGGCGTCTCCGCGCCACTGCCGAGCTTCGCGCTTTCCAGTCTTTTCCCGGATCCCTATGTCAGTGGTGAGGATGACAGAGTTGTGGAGGCAGGCGAAGGGGGTTCTCACCGTGCAAGGGCGCCTGTACCCGAGTCGCGCTTCCAGGAATCGTGGGCACGTATCTCCCGATGACAGGGGTTTGCAGCCTCCGTACTTGGGCAAGTCCCTCCACGCACCCCTGCTCTTCCTCCGATCGATCTGGCGCAGCGCTCCCGGGTGGGGAGGTGGCGCCGCTCGCTCGGCCCGGGCTTTGGAGCCCGCGCCGGCTTAAGGTGAGCGGTCCCCTTCCTCCTCTACCCCTGGGCTTTCGACACCTATCTTTGGGCACGCACGCCGGCCTCGCCTCAAGTCCGTGGAGGTGGCCGAGCCATGGGGAGTTTTACCCGACCCAAGCGAAGGCAGCGGTCTGATGACCCGCACGTGCGAACGGCATGGTGCCCACCCACCAAGGCGTGGGGGCCCGTCTTCCGAATCGCTCCCTGTGCGGGGAAGCACAACTATCTCCGAGGGCGGCCCTTTTCTTCCAGATGCGTACACGGCCAGCGGAGGCCCGCGCCGCCCCTCGTGTCCGAAAGGGCGGCCTCTGCGGCGGTGGCGACAGCGGCGGTGGTGGGTGGCGTCTCCGCGCCACTGCCGAGCTTCGCGCTTTCCAGTCTTTTCCCGGATCCCTATGTCAGTGGGGAGGATGACAGAGGTGTGGAGGCAGGCGAAGGGGGTTCTCACCGTGCAAGGGCGCCTGTACCCGAGTCGCGCTTCCAGGACTCGTGGGCACGTATCTCCCGACGACAGGGGTTTGCAGCCTCCGTACTTGGGCAAGTCCCTCCACGCACCCCTGCTCTTCCTCCGATCGATCTGGCGCAGCGCTCCCGGGTGGGGAGGTGGCGCCGCTCGCTCGGCCCGGGCTTTGGAACCCGCGTCGGCTTAAGGTGAGCGGTCCTTTTCCTCCTCTACCCCCGGGTTTTCGACACCTATCTTTGGGCGCGCACGCCGACCTCGCCTCCCGTCCGTGGAGGTGGCCGAGCCGTGGGGAGTTTGACGCGACCCAAGGGAAGGCAGCTGTCTGACGACCCGCACGTGCGAACGGCATGGTGCCCACCCACCAAGGCGTGGGGGCCCGTCGTCTGAATCGCTCCCTGTGTGGGGAAGCACAAGTATCTCCGAGGGCGGCCCTTTTCCTAAAGATGCGTACACGGCCAGCGGAGGCCCGCGCCGCCCCTCGTGTCCGAAAGGGCGGCCTCCGCGGCGGTGGCGATAGCGGCGGTGGTGGGTGGCGTCTCCGCGCCACTGCCGAGCTTCGCGCTTTCCAGTCTTTTCCCGGATACCTGTGTCAGTGGGGAGGATGACAGAGGTGTGGAGGCAGGCGAAGGGGGTTCTCACCGTGCAAGGGCGCCTGTACCCGAGTCGCGCTTCCAGGACTCGTGGGCACGTATCTCCCGACGACAGGAGTTTGCAGCCTCCGTACTTGGGCAAGTCCCTCCACGCACCCCTGCTCTTCCTCCGATCGATCTGGCGCAGGGCTCCCGGGTGGGGAGTTGGCGCCGCTCGCTCGGCCCGGGCTTTGGAGCCCGCGCCTGCTTAAGGTGAGCGGTCCCCTTCCTTCTCTACCCCCGGGCTTTCGACACCTATCTTTGGGCGCGTACGCCGGCCTCCCGTCCGCGGAGGTGGCCGAGCCTTGGGGAGTTTGACCCGACCCCAGTGAAGGCAGCGGTCTGACGACCCGCACGGGCTAACGGCGGGGCGCCCACCCACCCAAGTGTGGGGGCCCTTCGTCCGAATCGCTCCCTGTGCGGGGATGCACAACGATCTTCTCCGAGGGTGGCCCTTTTCTTCCAGATGTGTACCCGGCCAGGTCGGCCTCCGCGGCGGTGGCGATAGCGGCGGCGGTGGGTGGCGTCCCCGCGCCACTGCCGAGCTTCGCGATTTCCAGTCTTTTCCCGAGCCCCTACGTCAGTGGGGAGGACGACAGAGGTGTGGAGGCAGGCGAAGGGGGTTCTCACCGTGCGGTGTGCCCCAGCCCGACCGTCGCCTTTCCCCCTCGACCCTCGTCCTCCCAGGCGGCTCGGCAGGGAGAAGGAGAGAGAGAGCGAGAGAGGGAGAGTGGAAACCCCAGAGCCGAGGGGTTATATGGAGAACGGGAGAAGGAGCGAGGGCCAAGAGGTAGGGAGTACGGTGAAAGGCCGACCTGGGATTCCCCCGCGCTCCCGCCCCCCGGGGCGCGGAGCAGCCCTGGGAAGAAAAGCCGCTCGGGCATCCCTTTGAGGTTACGGGCACGAGCGGGAAGAGGGACTACGCTGGAGGGCGAAGCCGACACGGCCAGGCCGACGACCTCCGCGTCGCCGGGTTAGTGCCGGAGCCGCGGCGGACCCCGAGGGCCAGCCCCCCTCTCGCAATCCTCGTGCCTGCCCGCCGGTGGGTCGAGGACCCCCCGCGGCGGAGGCAGGTCTAAGCCAGACGGTGGCGCCGCATAGGCCCACCCCCACACGCCATCTCCCCGAGCGACCCTGTGTGTCGTCTTGGGTGCAGTTGGTGAGACGGGGGCGGCCGTGGCATCCTCCGGAGGCCAGTCACCTCGCCCTCCCCGTGCAAGGGGTGTTTTCCAGACACCTGCCGCTTCGGGTCCACGCACTGCATAGCGAGCTGCTCCTCCCGCACATGTCCCCGGTGCTGCGAGGGCTCCGTTCCCCGGCCCCCCCAGGGAAGCCCCACACCATCCCACATCCTCTCCTGGATGCCGCATGCCCTACCTATACCCGTTCCGTCCGGGCGCCCTGCCGCCACGGGGCTCTTCCGCCGCCCTCTCTTCCCGCAGGCCTCTCCTCTCCCGAACCTCGATGCGGTCCAGTCGTGTTGGGGGGCTACCTGGTTGATCCTGCCAGTAGCATATGCTTGTCTCAAAGATTAAGCCATGCACGTGTAAGTACACACGGACGGTACAGTGAAACTGCGAATGGCTCATTAAATCAGTTATGGTTCCTTTGATCGCTCCAAACCGTTGACTCGGACAACTGTGGTAATTCTAGAGCTAATACGTGCAAATGAGCGCTGGCCGCCAGGGATGCGTGCATTTATCAGACGAAAACTAATCCGGGGTCCCGGGCGCGGCGTCGGGACGGTCCTCCGTGGCCTCCCCCCTGCTGCTCTCTCACCGTAAGCGTTGCGACTCTGGATAACCTCGGGCCCATCGCACGTCCCCGTGACGGCGACGATCCATTCGGGTGTCTGCCCTATGAACTTTTGATGGTACTTTCTGTGCCTACCATGGTGACCACGGGTAACGGAGAATCAGGGTTCGATTCCGGAGAGGGTGCCTGAGAAAAGGCTACCACATCCAAGGAAGGCAGCAGGCGCGCAAATTACCCACTCCCGACCCGGTGAGGTAGTGACGAAAAATAACAATACAGGACTCTTTCGAGGCTCTGTAATTTGAATGAGTACACTTTAAATCCTTTAATGAGGATCTATTGGAGGGCAAGTCTCATGCCAGCAGCCACGGTAGCAGGAAGTGGAGGAGGTGTGGCCTGTGTTCCTAGCTGAGTGAGAGCTGTGTGGAGGAGCTCCTGGGAAGCTCCAACTAGGACTTTTTTCTAAGCCCGACCCTTGCCTCTTCGTTTTCCCAGGACCGAGGCAGGGGTGTCGGGGGGCATCCCCGGGCTCCGGCCCTCCCGGTCTGGGCCGGGTGGGGTCGGAGGACTGAATATGGATCCATCGGAGGACTCTGTGAGCAGGTCTGGGAGGCTGTCCCAGCATGAAGCGGCTACGGTGAGCATGCTGGCATCGGCTAACAAGGTGACTGGCAAGCCCAAGGGAAGCAAGGGGAGTGCCCCATGGGCCGAGAGGGGCCCGGACGAGTCGGCGGAGGCTTTCTCCCAGCGGGTGGTGGAGATGTTGTGGTGTCACGAAAAGGGGAAGGTGGCACTGGCGAAACTCCTGCTGGAGTTGCGGCAGGCCAAGGCGCTATATAATGCAGCAGCCCAGAGGAAGCGCCCGGCGATCGCCACGCAAATCCAGAGGGTCAAGGAGCCCCGCCCCCTGTCCCACCCCCTGTCCCGCCCACCATAGCGCTGGGTGCTGCCCCAGGGGTTACCCCAGCCATGGAGGAGGAGAAGGTGGGGGGTGGAGTAAGAGGCACACTGTTAGTGAGAGCAGAGGATAGTGTGGGTGCGGGCACAAAGGCTGGGGGATCGCGGTCCGGGGCTTCGCCCCTTGCCCTGCCCACCTCGGCGCTCGGCGTGGCCACCATGAGAGACACACGTGGAACTGCGGAGCCCAGCGGCACCCGGTCTGCCGACCCTCCCCTAGCCCCGCCCACCTCGGCGCTCGGAGTGGCCACCATGAGAGACACACGTGGAACTGCAGAGCCCAGCGGCTCCCGGTCTGCCGGCCCGCCCCTAGCCCTGCCCAACTGAGTGCTCGGCATGGCCACCATGAGAGGCACACGTGGAACTGCAGAGCCCAGCGGCACCCGATCTGCTGGCCCGCCCCTAGCCCCGCCCACCTCGGCGCTCGGCGTGGCCAGCATGAGAGACACATGTGGAACTGCAGAGCCCAGCGGCACCCGGTCTGCCGGCCCGCCCCTAGCCCCGCCCACCTCAGATCTCTGCACGGCCACCATGAGAGGCACACGTGGAACTACCGAGCCCAGCGGCCCCAAGTCTGCCAACCAGCTCCAAGCCCCACCCACCTCGGCGCTCGGCACGGTCACCATGACAGGCACACGTGGAACTACCGAGCCCAGCGGCCCCCAGTCTGCCAACCAGCCCCAAGCCCCGCCCACCTCGTCGCTCGGCGCGGCCACCATGAGAGCCGCAAGTGGAACTACAGAGCCCAGCAGTTCCCGATCTGCTGGTCCGCCTCTAGTCCCGCCCACCGCAGCGCTCGGCACTGCCTCTGTACAGTCTGTGGGCGGAGGGAAGGAGGGAGGCAGGAGGGACATGAAAGAAAAAGCAGCTAGCAATGCTTATAGTACCACAAGGCTCAGCAAGCCTTGCGCCGGTGCCCCGCCCCTCGTCCTGCCCACCGCAGCACCTGGAGTTGCCCAGAAGAAACCTGCGGCTGGGAGGGAGGCAGCAGGAAAAACAGCAGGGAAGACAGAGGCGGATCCAGGAACAGTGTCCCAGGAGGTGGCAGTAACCTCGGTCGAGCAGCCTGCCAGCGTTACTGGGGAGCCTCCTAAATCTTCCGGTCTGCGTCCTGAGCAGGTGGCGCTGCCTGACTCCAGCACATCAGAGGAGGAGGACATGGAGGCGTCTTCGGGCTCCGGGGGGACCATGGCGGCCATCCGGTTGCTGGAGTCCCCGGTGAACCTCCAGCATTTTTGTTTCGGGGATGAAGATCCGGGACCCGGAAAGGAGAAGAAGGGGCGCAAGAAGAAGGCACAGGAGACGGTGAGTATGCGTTACGTGTTTAATGATGATACTGATGCTGCTGCTGCTGTCTCCTCTGTAACCCCCGCCGGTCAAGGGCGCCCAGATCATGAAGTTGGTCCTCGGCGCAGGTCCGGTGGGGAGAGTAAAGGCAAATGTAAGGCGAGTGGTGATGGTGTGGCGATCCCTACGGAGGACAGTAGGGATGGCAAAGGGTCATCGCTGGCGGTGGCGCCAGACATATTCAGTGTGGTGAAGTTCCCATCTCTGTCTCCCATGGCCTCTGGGTCTCGGGCAGAGGGAGGTGGGGGTTGTGGCGGTGGAGCCGAAGCAGCTTTTTCAGAGATCTTGGCTGATGTCCGGAGGATGGTGGGGGAGGAGAGAGCCTCTGCTTCCATATCTGGCCAGAGGGTTGAGGGGCCGCATGCTGGGGACAAGGCTGCTGGGGGTAAACCGGCCGGGGTGTCTGCACCTGTGAGGTTGGTAAAACCCGGCACCCAAAATCCCGGCCCCTGTGATACCCAGCGCATGAATATTGGAGGGTCCAAGGTGGCAGAGGGGGAGAAGGGGAGTAAGGACAATGCTGCGGATGTGGTGAGTGTCCTGAAACCCCCCCCAGTGATGCCGGGACCTTGGGTAAAGCAGTTAGTACCCCACCTGTTCTGGCTGGCATGGATGGGGTGCATGAGGTGGGGATGAATGGGGTACATGAAGGAGGTGAGGATGTAGGTGAGGATGCAGGTATGGAAGTGGTGAGTGGTACGGCTGGTGGTGATGGTAGTGGTCCAGGGGTGGTAGGTGAGGCTGTGAGGCAGAGTGTGAGTGTGAATGAGGGGCCAAGTGTGAGGCCAAGGAATCCCGGTTCGTTGGCGGACTCGATAGAGGGCGGTTCACATGTCCGCACCTTTGCGGCGGCCGCTGCCGCGGGTAGTGGAGGTTCCTTGTCAGGGGACGCTGGGCAGGGTTACTTGCAATGGCGTCTACTGGGGAGAGTTGTCCATTACAGTGGAGGTAGGGAGGTAGATTTATCGTTCTGGATAGACCGACATGGTCTGTCCGCCTTCCGAGAGTTAGGGGCAGAGAACGTTACGTGGTCTCTGCCGACAGCAGGGCAGGGTGGCGTCCGTAGGAATGTGGTCCGTCTCCGGTGGGAAGGCAATGAAACGTGCCCCTCTAGGGACAAGGTGGTGAAGCTTTTCCTGGGGATGGGCTTCAGGGCTGATGACATCTATGCCCTGATTCATCCCTATGGTGCCACCTTTTTCGACGTCAGCTTTGTGAGATCAGAGGGCCTAGAGCTCTTCTGGTCTCAGTATGAGCTGGCTCGGATTTGCCCTGAATGGCGAGGGTTTATAGTCCAGGCTATCTCTCGCCAAAACTCAGTGAAGAAAGTGACCGTGCTCACCAGTAACGAGTCACTTTCTGAGATGGACATCATGAGCAGGTATGGGGAGGTGGTCCAGATTTCCCAAAAAGAATCTGGACAAGCATGGCATCTGGTCAGGGGCCTGGACCTTTATGGTAAAACTGAAGGTCTTGGGTTACTCGGTTACCCACATTCCCACTTCAACATTCTTGGGAAGGGACCGAATCCTGATCTTTTACCAGGGGCAGCCGAAGTTGTGCCACAGGTGCGGCAGCCCCTCTCACTTCAGCGCGGGGTGCAAGGTGGAGAAGTGCGCGATGTGTGGAGGGGTGGGTCATCTGGCCGCAACCTGTAGGGACATTCGGTGTAATCTGTGTGGTGTCTTGGGACACCCGTTTAGTCGCTGTCCACGCTCCTATGCCAATGTTGGCCTGAATTCGGGAGGTGCTGGTAGGGAGGAGGCGAGGACCAGACCAGCCGGTGAAGGGACTAGCGGCGGCGTAGGAAGTAAGGGACCGGTGAGGAGCAGAACTCCCCCTGAGGCGGGAGGGAAAGAACAGCGTCCGAGGAGAGTGGTGGAGAGGGACCAGGGGATTATGTCCCTGCCTCTGGTCCCTAGTTCGGGGGAGCATGCAGCTGAGGTCCCGGACAGTGAGATAAACGAAGAGGTCAGGAGGATGGTCAGGGAGGATGGGGCCACCTCTCCCTTATCCTCATCCAGTGAAGGTGTGGATGAGGGGGGGAATGAAGAGTGGCAGCAGCAAAAGAAGAGGGAGAAGAAAAGGGTGAGGAAGAAGGGTAACTCGAAGGAGAAGGCCACCCGGGGCCAGATGCCAAAGGAAGGCTCTTCCTTCCTTCCTCCGGTGGAGCTCTCCAACCAGTACCAGGCCCTAAGCGAGTCTCCCTTGTCTTCAGATGGGTAGGAAGAGGGGGGTCTGGTGCTGGGGGTTGCGGACAAGGATGTAGGGGCTAAAGGGGGCACCAGGCCCTCAACATCGGGGGTCGGGGAAATCGGGCCTCTGGTGGTGGGGGTCGACCCAGGGCCTCCTGACAAAGGCAAGGGTGCACCTGAAACAGTTGTGCCCGTTAAAGTTGTGTCTGGAACAGCAGGTATGGATGTGTCGGTGTGCCTGAAACGTGCTATATTGTCCTCTGAGGAGGAAAATGGAGCACATGTAAAGGGTAAGGGGGGTGGGAAGAAGGTCGCTGTCCAACCTGATCACTCATGATGGCGGCACTCACCCCGTTGACGCTGGCGACCATTAATGTTGCCAGCATAAAGTCTGATGTGGCTAGGTTCACGGCCTCTCATTTTCTCGGCCAGCTTGATGCCGACATTTTGTTTTTGCAGGAGACCAGGTTGGCCGATCTCACGTCCCTTAAAAAAGCTAAGAGGGAGTGGGTACACGGGCCTTCCTATTGGTCTCTTGCGGCTGAGCCGTATAGCGAGGTGGCGGTCCTTTTCAAGACCGCAGATGTAGTATGCCGACGGGTTATTGAGTTGGAAATGGGGAGGTGCTTGATCTTGGATGTGTTCATAAGGGGACAAGAGCTTCAGCTCATAAACATCTATGGTCCCCAGACTAAGTGGGACCGCAAGTGTCTCTTTATGAGTATTAAACCCTTTTTGTTTTGTAGCCGACAGGTGGTCTTTGGAGGGGACTTCAACAATGTCTCGAGGCCCCAAGACAGAGGAGGTTCCAGAGACCGGTTGGCCTACGACAGCGTCGCCTTGAATAGCATAGTTAGTGAGGCTCGCCTAGTGGATGTCCACATCCGGAACACCACGGGCCACGCGGGTTACACTTATTTCAGAGGTAGTCAGACTAGGTCTAGAATAGACAGGTTTTATTTGAAGGAGGAGGCAGTCTCTTCACCTTTATCGGTGGTAGAGGTTGAATTCTCCGACCACTGCCTGATTATGTTTTCTCTGAATGTTACAGAGACTCCTCGGATGGGAAGAGGTTTTTGGAAGCTGAATTCGTCACTCCTGAAGGAAGCAGCTGTAAGACGGTCCTTTGAGGATTTCTTTCAAAGTCAGGTACCGCTACTGGGCCTTGGTAACACTAAGTCAGAGTGGTGGGAGATCTTCAAACATCGGGTGGCGAGATTCTTCCGCCAGCTTTCTAACCTCAGAAGCCTGAACAGGGATCTCCTGTATCAGGGCCTGAGGAGGAAACTCGAGGAACTTGTCTCGACTGGGGGTGGCCGTGAGGACATCACCAGGGTGAAAGCCTTACTCAATAGATGTCAGTATGATAGGCACACATCTTTGGTTTTTGAGAGGGACTTCGGGAAGTATCGCTCACCCGACCCTTACAGAAACTGCAAGATGTCAGTAAGTAGTAAGATAGTGGCGGGTCTGAGGGACAGTGCAGGATCCCTGACCAGGTCCAGGTCAGGGATCTTGGAGGTCGTCAGATCCTTTTACTTACATCTCTTGGGGAGGAAGGAGCTGGATCGAGATGAGACGTCGGCTTTCCTGGCTGAGGCCATTCCTGAATCAGGGATAGACCCCTCGCTCGATGTCTTGGTGGATGAGATGAAAGAAGAGGAAGTTAGACTGGCAATTGACGGGCTCCAGCTCAAAAAATCACCAGGTCCGGACGGCTTAACGTCGGAGTTCTACAGGACCTTTAATGACCTTTTGGTCCCCTTATTGACTCAGGTTTTTAATGAGTGTTTCTCCTCGGGCACTCTTCCGAGATCAATGAGGTTGATCCTTCTTTCTAAGGGAAAGGATCCGTCGCACATTGAGAAATGGAGGCCCATAGCGCTTCTCAATGTGGACAGGAAGGTTTTGGCTAAAGTACTCTTTAACAGGTTAGTGAAGTTTGCGCCACGGCTCCTTTCGGAGTCCCAGCACTGCTGTGTTCCTGGACGTAGCACTTTTAGTGCTGTTCTCGGTGTCCGGGAGGCTGTGGAGCAGGGTAGGGCTGGCCTCTGGAAGGGGGGGTATCTGCTGTCCTTGGATCAGGCCAAAGCCTTTCACCGGGTTGATCACGAGTACCTGTGGTCCGCTCTTCTGAGGTATGGTCTGCCAGGGAGGTTCGTGGACTGGCTGAAGACATTGTACAGAGGGGCGGAGAGTTTCCCACTTGTGAATGGTTGGATTGGACAGGCCTTTGCGGTGGGCTCTGGCGTTCGTCAGGGATGTCCTCTCAGTCCCCTGCTGTATGTGTTCGCGATTGATCCCTTCATAAGGAGGGTGGATCGTGGACCAGTAGCGGGGGTGAGGATGGACCAGGCGGCCGATCGGGAGGCCGCCCTGAAGGTAGTGGCCTATGCTGATGATGTCTCTGTTTTTGTCTCCTCGGAAGAGGAGGTGCGGGCAGTGATGTCTGAGGTGGAGGGCTACTCCAGGGCCTCTGGTTCCATTGTCAATCGGAGCAAGTGTGGGAGTCTTTGGCTGGGGGGAGGAGATCCCAGGTTTGATCTCCCGGACACCCTCCCAGAGCCCCAAGAGTATGCCAAGATCCTAGGCGTTGAATTTGGCCAGGGTGATTACCCAACCAAAAACTGGGAAGGTAGACTTAAAACTGCCGCCCAGAGAGTGGACCAGTGGAAGGGTTGGTCTTTGACCCTGAGGGAAAGGGTGAGCTTGTGCAAAGGTTTCCTGCTCCCATTGTTAATGTATCTAGGCAGCGTTTGTATTTTGCCAGAGCCTTCCAACTGTTATGGGGAAACAGGCTGAACCTAGTCAAGCGGGAGGTTACTTACCGTACGAGGAGACTAGGGGGGTTGAATATGGTCAACCCCGTGGTGTTCTTGGTTTGCACCTTTCTTAAGCTAAATATATCAAACCTCTGGAAAGAGAGGGCTCCTCTGTGGGTATTCTCCTGTAGGGGATGGTTGAAGTCCTTCTTCCAGGATTGGGAGACAGGAGGGCGTGTGAAGGATCTTCGCACACCGCACGGGCATCTCCCGGCTTATGTTACCCCGGTTTTGAAAGTAATACACCGTTGGGGTTTGGGAGTGTGGGAGGTGAGGACTCTCACGAGGAAACTTCTCGAGGAGAGGATCTTATCGACCCATTTTCAAAAGCCACTGGCCCTCAGGGACTGCCCAAGTCGGGATCTGGAGGTCGGGTTGCGTCTTTTAAATTCAAAACGGATCCCCGCGAAGTATTGGGACTTGACTTGGCGCTGCTCTCAGGGTAAGCTGTATGTGAGGGACAACTTGAAGTACAGGAACTCCGAGGATAGGAATTATCCTCGTGAGAGTTGTGCTGACACGCTTGAGAGCATGGAGCTCTTCCTGCTTCAGTGTCCCTTTAATGCAGAGGTATGCAACAGGGTGGGCGCTTCCATTGACTGGCCTAGGCTGGCGGGCCTCTCCTACGCTGAGTGAGCCTATGGAGCGTTCAGAGACCTTGGTGGACGGGACCAGTGCACTCTTTTTCTAGTTAGCCTAGTGGTTAGGTTTTTCACATGGAATGCACGGTGTTTAGTGTCGACGGGCAGTAAAATCCTCCCAGTGGGTGAGGTATGTAGCAACATCCTTGGTGACCTGGTGAAGGTGCGCTCCTTGGAGTATGAAAGGCTGGGTGCATCGGGGGCCTCCCGTCTCTGGAGGGGTTTCTCCTTCCAGGTGCCTTAGTTCTGGATTGCTCCAAGCCTCCTGGTGGTGGGCTAACTTCTCACCGTAGCTTTTTGTTTTGAGAATGGTATCATGAAAAGGGTTTACAAGCACCGAACCGGTGCGGATGGTAATTTTGTTATTGTTCTTGTTGTTGTTATTATTATTTTTGTCTTATTGTTCTTTTACTTTGGGGGTTAGTTAGGTGGGGTGGGGGTTTTGAGGGTGGTTAAGCATGAACTTGGACTGGCCCAGGCCCAAAACTGTCGGGGCTCGCCCTAAGTCCGGAAGGACTTTTTCGGAACTTGGAGGCCGGTTCGGGTTGGGGGTATAGTGAGAGTTGGGGTAGTGTATGTGTTACTCATGATTTAAATGTTGTGTGTTTTTTCATATGGTTTATGTGGTTTATATTTTGTTATATGTATTTTGCTTCTGCATCTCTGGTTTTTGTTACGGCAGAATCAGGTGTAAGTCTGGAGGAAGTTTGAGGTATGTTTGGATAGGCTGTGGTTGTATGGTGGTTGTCAGGCAGGTGGGGTCCCTTGTATATACATTGTTTATGTATCGGTTATATTGCTGGAAATTGTTTTCGTTACTTGTACTAGTTTGTGTTTTTACATTTATAATAAAATAGAGTTCCAGCTCCAGTAGTGTACACTAAAGCTGCCGCAGTTAAAAAGCTCGTAGTTGGATCTTGGGATCGAGCTGGCAGTCTGCCGCAAGGCGTGCTACCGCCAGTCCCAGCCCCTTTGCCTTGGGGCGCCTCCCCGATGCTCTTGACTGAGTGTCCCGGGGGCCCGAAGCGTTTACTTTGAAAAAATTAGAGTGTTCAAAGCAGGCAGCCACGTTTTTTTGGCAAATTTCTGACTCTTTGAAAATTTCTATTTTTTTGAAAATTTCCGCTAAATGAGGGAATACTATGTTATAGGGCATCCCAGGAGGGCTCCAAATGTGTGGGTAAAATATACATCCCACGTGGGGAAAATTGAAAAAAAGTTGAAAAAAAATTTTTGCGGACTTAGAAAATTTTTCAACTTGTGTCAGACTTCCAGAGAGGGGAAAATGTGAGTGAGCGCATCCGATTTCAGTTCCAGAGCGATTCGCCCGATGAGTCCTTCATACTTAGTCTTTTTCAGAAGTCAGAATTTTGACTTCCAGGACCCGCCAAACGTTGGTAAATTGAATCCGCTCACCAGTTCCAAGTGTTTTGAGGTGTCCCCGGTTGCAGTAATGCAGCCTGCCCACTAGATGTCGAAAAAGAGACAAAAAGTGAAAAAGAACCAGAATGAGGAAATTCCAGGGAGCCGAATCCGCCTGACAGTTCCAGGCGATCGGGTACTTTTTGGCATGCGTCCCTAAAGTGGGTATAGGGTGACACTCCATGCAAAGACCCAGTTTTGCACACCACCGGCAGAATATATGAGAGAGAGGTACCTCTCAGCCCCGACACATTTCGACTCATTTAAGCTGGTTTTCACCTCCGTAGGCCCGGGTACGCGTTTTGGCTATGAGTCCCTGTTCGGCTGGAGGTCTGCACATTGGCTGAACCCAGGCTTCCGCAGCTGCGTGGGGGGACTTTTGCTGGTTGCCTATCCAAAGTCAGAGAGGTGTTCCTGGGTTGAAGTGAGCCTGGCCAGACCCCCCCCCGCGGGCCCTGGTTCTCCACATGGGGGCGCCTCAAGGCTAAAATCTGGATTTTTAGGCTGAGGAGAGGCTCCATGAGGGCGGATGCTTTTGTGGCTTCAACCCCAGTGCTGTTCCACATCCAGTACCCCCTTTGCAAGGGCGCCTGTACCCGAGTCGCGCTTCCAGGACTCGTGGGCACGTATCTCCCGACGACAGGGGTTTGCAGCCTCCGTACTCCGAACTATCTCCGAGGGCGGCCCTTTTCTTCCAGATGCGTACATGGCCAGCGGAGGCCCGCGCCGCCCCTCGTGTCCGAAAGGGCGGCCTCCGCGGCGGTGGCGACAGCGGCGGTGGTGGGTGGCGTCTCCGCTCCACTGCCGAGCTTCGCGCTTTCCAGTCTTTTCCCAGATACCTATGTCAGTGGTGAGGATGACAGAGTTGTGGAGGCAGGCGAAGGGGGTTCTCACCGTGCAAGGGCGCCTGTACCCGAGTCGCGCTTCCAGGAATCGTGGGCACGTATCTCCCGATGACAGGGGTTTGCAGCCTCCGTACTTGGGAAAGTCCCTCCACGCACCCCTGCTCTTCCTCCGATCGATCTGGCGCAGCGCTCCCGGGTGGGGAGGTGGCGCCGCTCGCTCGGCCCGGGCTTTGGAGCCCGCGCCGGCTTAAGGTGAGCGGTCCCCTTCCTCTTCTACCCCCGGGCTTTCGACACCTATCTTTGGGCACGCACGCCGGCCTCGCCTCAAGTCCGTGGAGGTGGCCGAGCCATGGGGAGTTTTACCCGACCCAAGCGAAGGCAGCGGTCTGACGACCCGCACGTGCGAACGGCATGGTGCCCACCCACCAAGGCGTGGGGGCCCGTCGTCCGAATCGCTCCCTGTGCGGGGAAGCACAACTATCTCCGAGGGCGGCCCTTTTCTTCCAGATGCGTACACGGCCAGCGGAGGCCCGCGCCGCCCCTCGTGTCCGAAAGGGCGGCCTCTGCGGCGGTGGCGACAGCGGCGGTGGTGGGTGGCGTCTCCGCGCCACTGCCGAGCTTCGCGCTTTCCAGTCTTTTCCCGGATCCCTATGTCAGTGGGGAGGATGACAGAGGTGTGGAGGCAGGCGAAGGGGGTTCTCACCGTGCAAGGGCGCCTGTACCCGAGTCGCGCTTCCAGGACTCGTGGGCACGTATCTCCCGACGACAGGGGTTTGCAGCCTTCGTACTTGGGCAAGTCCCTCCACGCACCCCTGCTCTTCCTCCGATCGATCTGGCGCAGCGCTCCCGGGTGGGGAGGTGGCGCCGCTCGCTCGGCCCGGGCTTTGTAACCCGCGTCGGCTTAAGGTGAGCGGTCCCCTTCCTCCTCTACCCCCGGGCTTTCGACACCTATCTTTGGGCGCGCACGCCGGCCTCGCCTCCCGTCCGTGGAGGTGGCCGAGCCGTGGGGTGTTTGACCCGACCCAAGCGAAGGCAGCGGTCCGACGACCCGAACGTGCGAACGGCATGGTGCCCACCCACCAAGGCGTGGGGGCCCGTCGTCCGAATCGCTCCCTGTGCGGGAAAGCACAACTATCTCCGAGGGCGGCCCTTTTCTTCCAGATGCGTACACGGCCAGCGGAGGCCCGCGCCGCCCCTCGTGTCCGAAAGGGCGGCCTCCGCGGCGGTGGTAACAGCAGCGGTGGTGGGTGGCGTCTCCGCGCCACTGCCGAGCTTCGCGCTTTCCAGTCTTTTCCAGGATCCCTATGTCAGTGGGGAGGATGACAGAGGTGTGGAGGCAGGCGAAGGGGGTTCTCACCGTGCAAGGGCGCCTGTACCCGAGTCGCGCTTCCCGGACTCGTGAGCACGTTTCTCCCGACGACAGGGGTTTGCAGCCTCCGTACTTGGGCAAGTCCCTCCACGCACCCCTGCTCTTCCTCCGATAGATCTGGCGCAGCGCTCCCGGGTGGGGAGGTGGCGCCGCTCACTCGGCCCGGGTTTTGGTGCCCGCGCCGGCTTAAGGTGAGCGGTCCTTTTCCTCCTTTACCCCCGGGTTTTCGACACCTATCTTTGGGCGCGCACGCCGACCTCGCCTCCCGTCCGTGGAGGTGGCCGAGCCGTGGGGAGTTTGACGCGACCCAAGCGAAGGCAGCTGTCTGACGACCCGCACGTGCGAACGGCATGGTGCCCACCCACCAAGGCGTGGGGGCCCGTCGTCTGAATCGCTCCCTGTGTGGGGAAGCACAAGTATCTCCGAGGGCGGCCCTTTTCCTAAAGATGCGTACACGGCCAGCGGAGGCCCGCGCCGCCCCTCGTGTCCGAAAGGGCGGCCTCCGCGGCGGTGGCGAAAGCGGCGGTGGTGGGTGGCGTCTCCGCGCCACTGCCGAGCTTCGCGCTTTCCAGTCTTTTCCCGGATACCTATGTCAGTGGGGAGGATGACAGAGGTGTGGAGGCAGGCGAAGGGGGTTCTCACCGTGCAAGGGCGCCTGTACCCGAGTCGCGCTTCCAGGACTCGTGGGCACGTATCTCCCGACGACAGGAGTTTGCAGCCTCCGTACTTGGGCAAGTCCCTCCACGCACCCCTGCTCTTCCTCCGATCGATCTGGCGCAGGGCTCCCGGGTGGGGAGGTGGCGCCGCTCGCTCGGCCCGGGCTTTGGAGCCCGCGCCTGCTTAAGGTGAGCGGTCCCCTTCCTTCTCTACCCCCGGGCTTTCGACACCTATCTTTGGGCGCGTACGCCGGCCTCCCGTCCGCGGAGGTGGCCGAGCCTTGGGGAGTTTGACCCGACCCCAGTTAAGGCAGCGGTCTGACGACCCGCACGGGCTAACGGCGGGGCGCCCACCCACCCAAGTGTGGGGGCCCTTCGTCCGAATCGCTCCCTGTGCGGGGATGCACAACGATCTTCTCCGAGGGTGGCCCTTTTCTTCCAGATGTGTACCCGGCCAGGTCGGCCTCCGCGGCGGTGGCGATAGCGGCGGCGGTGGGTGGCGTCCCCGCGCCACTGCCGAGCTTCGCGATTTCCAGTCTTTTCCCGAGCCCCTACGTCAGTGGGGAGGACGACAGAGGTGTGGAGGCAGGCGAAGGGGGTTCTCACCGTGCGGTGTGCCCCAGCCCGACCGTCGCCTTTCCCCCTCGACCCTCGTCCTCCCAGGCGGCTCGGCAGGGAGAAGGAGAGAGAGAGCGAGAGAGGGAGAGTGGAAACCCCAGAGCCGAGGGGTTATATGGAGAACGGGAGAAGGAGCGAGGGCCAAGAGGTAGGGAGTACGGTGAAAGGCCGACCTGGGATTCCCCCGCGCTCCCGCCCCCCGGGGCGCGGAGCAGCCCTGGGAAGAAAAGCCGCTCGGGCATCCCTTTGAGGTTACGGGCACGAGCGGGAAGAGGGACTACGCTGGAGGGCGAAGCCGACACGGCCAGGCCGACGACCTCCGCGTCGCCGGGTTAGTGCCGGAGCCGCGGCGGACCCCGAGGGCCAGCCCCCCTCTCCCAATCCTCGTGCCTGCCCGCCGGTGGGTCGAGGACCCCCCGCGGCGGAGGCAGGTCTAAGCCAGACGGTGGCGCCGCATAGGCCCACCCCCACACGCCATCTCCCCGAGCGACCCTGTGTGTCGTCTTGGGTGCGGTTGGTGAGACGGGGGCGGCCGTGGCATCCTCCGGAGGCCAGTCACCTCGCCCTCCCCGTGCAAGGGGTGTTTTCCAGACACCTGACGCTTCGGGACCACGCACTGCATAGCGAGCTGCTCCTCCCGCACATGTCCCCGGTGCTGCGAGGGCTCCGTTCCCCGGCCCCCCCAGGGAAGCCCCACACCATCCCACATCCTCTCCTGGATGCCGCATGCCCTACCTATACCCGTTCCGTCCGGGCGCCCTGCCGCCACGGGGCTCTTCCGCCGCCCTCTCTTCCCGCAGGCCTCTCCTCTCCCGAACCTCGATGCGGTCCAGTCGTGTTGGGGGGCTACCTGGTTGATCCTGCCAGTAGCATATGCTTGTCTCAAAGATTAAGCCATGCACGTGTAAGTACACACGAACGGTACAGTGAAACTGCGAATGGCTCATTAAATCAGTTATGGTTCCTTTGATCGCTCCAAACCGTTGACTCGGACAACTGTGGTAATTCTAGAGCTAATACGTGCAAATGAGCGCTGGCCGCCAGGGATGCGTGCATTTATCAGACGAAAACCAATCCGGGGTCCCGGGCGCGGCGTCGGGACGGTCCTCCGTGGCCTCCCCCCTGCTGCACTCTCACCTTAAGCGTTGCGACTCTGGATAACCTCGGGCCCATCGCACGTCCCCGTGACGGCGACGATCCATTCGGGTGTCTGCCCTATCAACTTTTGATGGTACTTTCTGTGCCTACCATGGTGACCACGGGTAACGGAGAATCAGGGTTCGATTCCGGAGAGGGTGCCTGAGAAATGGCTACCACATCCAAGGAAGGCAGCAGGCGCGCAAATTACCCACTCCCGACCCGGTGAGGTAGTGACGAAAAATAACAATACAGGACTCTTTCGAGGCTCTGTAATTGGAATGAGTACACTTTAAATCCTTTAATGAGGAGGATCTATTGGAGGGCAAGTCTCATGCCAGCAGCCACGGTAGCAGGAAGTGGAGGAGGTGTGGCCTGTGTTCCTAGCTGAGTGAGAGCTGTGTGGAGGAGCTCCTGGGAAGCTCCAACTAGGACTTTTTTGTAAGCCCGACCCTTGCCTCTTCGTTTTCCCAGGACCGAGTCAGGGGTGTCGGGGGGCATCCCCGGGCTCCGGACCTCCCGGTCTGGGCCGGGTGGGGTCGGAGGACTGAATATGGATCCATCGGAGGACTCTGTGAGCAGGTCTGGGAGGCTGTCCCAGCATGAAGCGGCTACGGTGAGCATGCCGGCATCGGCTAACAAGGTGACTGGCAAGCCCAAGGGAAGCAAGGGGAGTGCCCCATGGGCCGAGAGGGGCCCGGACGAGTCGGCGGAGGCTTTCTCCCAGCGGGTGGTGGAGATGTTGTGGTGCCACGAAAAGGGGAAGGTGGCACTGGCGAAACTCCTGCTGGAGTTGCGGCAGGCCAAGGCGCTATATAATGCAGCAGCCCAGAGGAAGCGCCCGGCGATCGCCACGCAAATCCAGAGGGTCAAGGAGCCCCGCCCCCTGTCCCACCCCCTGTCCCGCCCACCATAGCGCTGGGTGCTGCCCCAGGGGTTACCCCAGCCATGAAGGAGGAGAAGGTGGGGGGGTGGAGTAAGAGGCGCACTGTTAGTGAGAGCAGAGGATAGTGTGGGTGCGGGCACAAAGGCTGGGGGATCGCGGTCCGGGGCTCCGCCCCTTGCCCTGCCCACCTCGGCGTGGGCACCATGAGAGACACACGTGGAACTGCGGAGCCCAGCGGCACCCGGTCTGCCGACCCTCCCCTAGCCCCGCCCACCTCGGCGCTCGGAGTGGCCACCATGAGAGACACGTGGAACTGCAGAGCCCAGCGGCACCCGGTCTGCCGGCCCGCCCCTAGCCCTGCCCAACTGAGTGCTCGGCATGGCCACCATGAGAGGCACACGTGGAACTGCAGAGCCCAGCGGCACCCGATCTGCTGGCCCGCCCCTAGCCCCGCCCACCTCGGCGCTCGGCGTGGCCAGCATGAGAGACACATGTGGAACTGCAGAGCCCAGCGGCACCCGGTCTGCCGGCCCGCCCCTAGCCCCGCCCACCTCAGATCTCTGCACGGCCACCATGAGAGGCACACGTGGAACTACCGAGCCCAGCGGCACCAAGTCTGCCAACCAGCTCCAAGCCCCACCCACCTCGGCGCTCGGCACGGTCACCATGACAGGCACACGTGGAACTACCGAGCCCAGCGGCCCCCAGTCTGCTAACCAGCCCCAAGCCCCGCCCACCTCGTCGCTCGGCGCGGCCACCATGAGAGCCACGAGTGAAACTACAGAGCCCAGCAGTTCCCGATCTGCTGGTCCGCCTCTAGTCCCGCCCACCGCAGCGCTCGGCACTGCCTCTGTACAGTCTGTGGGCGGAGGGAAGGAGGGAGGCAGGAGGGACATGAAAGAAAAAGCAGCTAGCAATGCTTATAGTACCACAAGGCTCAGCAAGCCTTGCGCCGGTGCCCCGCCCCTCGTCCTGCCCACCGCAGCACCTGGAGTTGCCCAGAAGAAACCTGCGGCTGGGAGGGAGGCAGCAGGAAAAACAGCAGGGAAGACAGAGGCGGATCCAGGAACAGTGTCCCAGGAGGTGGCAGTAACCCCGGTCGAGCAGCCTGCCAGCGTTACTGGGGAGCCTCCTAAATCTTCCGGTCTGCGTCCTGAGCAGGTGGCGCTGCCTGACTCCAGCACATCAGAGGAGGAGGACATGGAGGCGTCTTCGGGCTCCGGGGGGATCATGGCGGCCATCCGGTTGCTGGAGTCCCCGGTGAACCTCCAGCATTTTTGTTTCGGGGATGAAGATCCGGGACCCGGAAAGGAGAAGAAGGGGCGCAAGAAGAAGGCACAGGAGACGGTGACTATGCGTTACGTGTTTAATGATGATACTGATGCTGCTGCTGCTGTCTCCTGTGTAACCCCCGCCGGTCAAGGGCGCCCAGATCATGAAGTTGGTCCTCGGCGCAGGTCCGGTGGGGAGAGTAAAGGCAAATGTAAGGCGAGTGGTGATGGTGTGGCGATCCCTACGGAGGACAGTAGGGATGGCAAAGGGTCATCGCTGGCGGTGGTGCCAGACATATTCAGTGTGGTGGAGTTCCCATCTCTGTCTCCCATGGCCTCTGGGTCTCGGGCAGAGGGAGGTGGGGGTTGTGGCGGTGGAGCCGAAGCAGCTTTTTCAGAGATCTTGGCTGATGTCCGGAGGATGGTGGGGGAGGAGAGAGCCTCTGCTTCCATATCTGGCCAGAGGGTTGAGGGGCCGCATGCTGGGGACAAGGCTGCTGGGGGTAAACCGGCCGGGGTGTCTGCACCTGTGAGGTTGGTAAAACCCGGCGCCCAAAATCCCGGCCCCTGTGATACCCAGCGCATGAATATTGGAGGGTCCAAGGTGGCAGAGGGGGAGAAGGGGAGTAAGGACAATGCTGCGGATGTGGTGAGTGTCCTGAAACCCCCCCCAGTGATGCCAGGACCTTGGGTAAAGCGGTTAGTACCCCACCTGTTCTGGCTGGCATGGATGGGGTGCATGAGGTGGGGATGAATGGGGTACATGAAGGAGGTGAGGATGTAGGTGAGGATGCAGGTATGGAAGTGGTGAGTGGTACGGCTGGTGGTGATGGTAGTGGTCCAGGGGTGGTAGGTGAGGCTGTGAGGCAGAGTGTGAGTGTGAATGAGGGGCCAAGTGTGAGGCCAAGGAATCCCGGTTCGTTGGCGGACTCGATAGAGGGCGGTTCACATGTCCGCACCTTTGCGGCGGCCGCTGCCGCGGGTAGTGGAGGTTCCTTGTCAGGGGACGCTGGGCAGGGTTACTTGCAATGGCGTCTACTGGGGAGAGTTGTCCATTACAGTGGAGGTAGGGAGGTAGATTTATCGTTCTGGATAGACCGACATGGTCTGTCCGCCTTCCGAGAGTTAGGGGCAGAGAACGTTACGTGGTCTCTGCCGACAGCAGGGCAGGGTGGCGTCCGTATGTGGTCCGTCTCCGGTGGGAAGGCAATGAAACGTGCCCCTCTAGGGACAAGGTGGTGAAGCTTTTCCTGGGGATGTAGGGACATTCGGTGTAATCTGTGTGGTGTCTTGGGACACCCGTTTAGTCGCTGTCCGCGCTCCTATGCCAATGTTGGCCTGAATTCGGGAGGTGCTGGTAGGGAGGAGGCGAGGACCAGACCAGCCGGTGAAGGGACTAGCGGCGGCGTAGGAAGTAAGGGACCGGTGAGGAGCAGAACTCCGCTTGAGGCGGGAGGGAAAGAACAGCGTCCGAGGAGAGTGGTGGAGAGGGACCAGGGGATTATGTCCCTGCCTCTGGTCCCTAGTTCGGGGGAGCATGCAGCTGAGGTCCCGGACAGTGAGATAAACGAAGAGGTCAGGAGGATGGTCAGGGAGGATGGGGCCACCACCTCTCCCTTATCCTCATCCAGTGAAGGTGTGGATGAGGGGGGGAATGAAGAGTGGCAGCAGCAAAAGAAGAGGGAGAAGAAAAGGGTGAGGAAGAAGGGTAACTCGAAGGAGAAGGCCACCCGGGGCCAGATGCCAAAGGAAGGCTCTTCCTTCCTTCCTCCGGTGGAGCTCTCCAACCAGTACCAGGCCCTAAGCGAGTCTCCCTTGTCTTCAGATGGGTAGGAAGAGGGGGGTCTGGTGCTGGGGGTTGCGGACAAGGATGTAGGGGCTAAAGGGGGCACCAGGCCCTCAACATGCTGGTCTGGTGGTGGGGGTCGACCCAGGGCCTCCTGACAAAGGCAAGGGTGCGCCTGAAACAGTTGTGCCCGTTAAAGTTGTGTCTGGAACAGCAGGTATGGATGTGTCGGTGTGCCTGAAACGTGCTATATTGTCCTCTGAGGAGGAAAATGGAGCACATGTAAAGGGTAAGGGGGGTGGGAAGAAGGTCGCTGTCCAACCTGATCACTCATGATGGCGGCACTCACCCCGTTGATGCTGGCGACCATTAATGTTGCCAGCATAAAGTCTGATGCGGCTAGGTTCACGGCCTCTCATTTTCTCGGCCAGCTTGATGCCGACATTTTGTTTTTGCAGGAGACCAGGTTGGCCGATCTCACGTCCCTTAAAAAAGCTAAGAGGGAGTGGGTACACGGGCCTTCCTATTGGTCTCTTGCGGCTGAGCCGTATAGCGAGGTGGCGGTCCTTTTCAAGACCGCAGATGTAGTATGCCGACGGGTTATTGAGTTGGAAATGGGGAGGTGCTTGATCTTGGATGTGTTCATAAGGGGACAAGAGCTTCAGCTCATAAACATCTATGGTCCCCAGACTAAGTGGGACCGCAAGTGTCTCTTTATGAGTATTAAACCCTTTTTGTTTTGTAGCCGACAGGTGGTCTTTGGAGGGGACTTCAACAATGTCTCGAGGCCCCAAGACAGAGGAGGTTCCAGAGACCAGTTGGCCTACGACAGCGTCGCCTTGAATAGCATAGTTAGTGAGGCTCGCCTAGTGGATGTCCACATCCGGAACACCACGGGCCACGCGGATTACACTTATTTCAGAGGTAGTCAGATTAGGTCTAGAATAGACAGGTTTTATTTGAAGGAGGAGGCAGTCTCTTCACCTTTATCGGTGGTAGAGGTTGAATTCTCCGACCACTGCCTGATTATGTTTTCTCTGAATGTTACAGAGACTCCTCGGATGGGAAGAGGTTTTTGGAAGCTGAATTCGTCACTCCTGAAGGAAGCAGCTGTAAGACGGTCCTTTGAGGATTTCTTTCAAAGTCAGGTACCGCTACTGGGCCTTGGTAACACTAAGTCAGAGTGGTGGGAGATCTTCAAACATCGGGTGGCGAGATTCTTCCGCCAGCTTTCTAACCTCAGAAGCCTGAACAGGGATCTCCTGTATCAGGGCCTGAGGAGGAAACTCGAGGAACTTGTCTCGACTGGGGGTGGCCGTGAGGACATCACCAGGGTGAAAGCCTTACTCAATAGATGTCAGTATGATAGGCACACATCTTTGGTTTTTGAGAGGGACTTCGGGAAGTATCGCTCACCCGACCCTTACAGAAACTGCAAGATGTCAGTAAGTAGTAAGATAGTGGCGGGTCTGAGGGACAGTGCAGGATCCCTGACCAGGTCCAGGTCAGGGATCTTGGAGGTCGTCAGATCCTTTTACTTACATCTCTTGGGGAGGAAGGAGCTGGATCGAGATGAGACGTCGGCTTTCCTGGCTGAGGCCATTCCTGAATCAGGGGTAGACCCCTCGCTCGATGTCTTGGTGGATGAGATGAAAGAAGAGGAAGTTAGACTGGCAATTGACGGGCTCCAGCTCAAAAAATCACCAGGTCCGGACGGCTTAACGTCGGAGTTCTACAGGACCTTTAATGACCTTTTGGTCCCCTTATTGACTCAGGTTTTTAATGAGTGTTTCTCCTCGGGCACTCTTCCGAGATCAATGAGGTTGATCCTTCTTTCTAAGGGAAAGGATCCGTCGCACATTGAGAACTGGAGGCCCATAGCGCTTCTCAATGTGGACAGGAAGGTTTTGGCTAAAGTACTCTTTAACAGGTTAGTGAAGTTTGCGCCACGGCTCCTTTCGGAGTCCCAGCACTGCTGTGTTCCTGGCCGTAGCACTTTTAGTGCTGTTCTCGGTGTCCGGGAGGCTGTGGAGCAGGGTAGGGCTGGCCTCTGGAAGGGGGGGTATCTGCTGTCCTTGGATCAGGCCAAAGCCTTTCACCGGGTTGATCACGAGTACCTGTGGTCCGCTCTTCTGAGGTATGGTCTGCCAGGGAGGTTCGTGGACTGGCTGAAGACATTGTACAGAGGGGCGGAGAGTTTCCCACTTGTGAATGGTTGTATTGGACAGGCCTTTGCGGTGGGCTCTGGCGTTCGTCAGGGATGTCCTCTCAGTCCCCTGCTGTATGTGTTCGCGATTGATCCCTTCATAAGGAGGGTGGATCGTGGACCAGTAGCGGGGGTGAGGATGGACCAAGCGGCCGATCGGGAGGCCGCCCTGAAGGTAGTGGCCTATGCTGATGATGTCTCTGTTTTTGTCTCCTCGGAAGAGGAGGTGCGGGCAGTGATGTCTGAGGTGGAGGGCTACTCCAGGGCCTCTGGTTCCATTGTCAATCGGAGCAAGTGTGGGAGTCTTTGGCTGGGGGGAGGAGATCCCAGGTTTGATCTCCCGGACACCCTCCCAGAGCCCCAAGAGTATGCCAAGATCCTAGGCGTTGAATTTGGCCAGGGTGATTACCCAACCAAAAACTGGGAAGGTAGACTTAAAACTGCCGCCCAGAGAGTGGACCAGTGGAAGGGTTGGTCTTTGACCCTGAGGGAAAGGGTGAGCTTGTGCAAAGGTTTCCTGCTCCCATTGTTAATGTATCTAGGCAGCGTTTGTATTTTGCCAGAGCCTTCCAACTGTTATGGGGAAACAGGCTGAACCTAGTCAAGCGGGAGGTTACTTACCGTACGAGGAGACTAGGGGGGTTGAATATGGTCAACCCCGTGGTGTTCTTGGTTTGCACCTTTCTTAAGCTAAATATATCAAACCTCTGGAAAGAGAGGGCTCCTCTGTGGGTATTCTCCTGTAGGGGATGGTTGAAGTCCTTCTTCCAGGATTGGGAGACAGGAGGGCGTGTGAAGGATCTTCGCACACCGCACGGGCATCTCCCGGCTTATGTTACCCCGGTTTTGAAAGTAATACACCGGTGGGGTTTGGGAGTGTGGGAGGTGAGGACTCTCACGAGGAAACTTCTCGAGGAGAGGATCTTATCGACCCATTTTCAAAAGCCACTGGCCCTCAGGGACTGCCCAAGTCGGGATCTGGAGGTCGGGTTGCGTCTTTTAAATTCAAAACGGATCCCCGCGAAGTATTGGGACTTGACTTGGCACTGCTCTCAGGGTAAGCTGTATGTGAGGGACAACTTGAAGTACAGGAACTCCGAGGATAGGAATTATCCTCGTGAGAGTTGTGCTGACACGCTTGAGAGCATGGAGCTCTTCCTGCTTCAGTGTCCCTTTAATGCAGAGGTATGCAACAGGGTGGGCGCTTCCATTGACTGGCCTAGGCTGGCGGGCCTCTCCTACGCTGAGTGAGCCTATGGAGCGTTCAGAGACCTTGGTGGACGGGACCAGTGCACTCTTTTTCTAGTTAGCCTAGTGGTTAGGTTTTTCACATGGAATGCACGGTGTTTAGTGTCGACGGGCAGTAAAATCCTCCCAGTGGGTGAGGTATGTAGCAACATCCTTGGTGACCTGGTGAAGGTGCGCTCCTTGGAGTATGAAAGGCTGGGTGCATCGGGGGCCTCCCGTCTCTGGAGGGGTTTCTCCTTCCAGGTGCCTTAGTTCTGGATTGCTCCAAGCCTCCTGGTGGTGGGCTAACTTCTCACCGTAGCTTTTTGTTTTGAGAATGGTATCATGAAAAGGGTTTACAAGCACCGAACCGGTGCGGATGGTAATTTTGTTATTGTTCTTGTTGTTGTTATTATTATTTTTGTCTTATTGTTCTTTTACTTTGGGGGTTAGTTAGGTGGGGTGGGGGTTTTGAGGGGGGTTAAGCATGAACTTGGACTGGCCCAGGCCCAAAACTGTCGGGGTTCGCCCTAAGTCCGGAAGGACTTTTTCGGAACTTGGAGGCCGGTTCGGGTTGGGGGTATAGTGAGACTTGGGGTAGTGTATGTGTTACTCATGATTTAAATGTTGTGTTATTTCATATGGTTTATGTGGTTTATATTTTGTTATATGTATTTTGCTTCTGCATCTCTGGTTTTTGTTACGGCAGAATCAGGTGTAAGTCTGGAGGAAGTTTGAGGTATGTTTGGATAGGCTGTGGTTGTATGGTGGTTGTCAGGCAGGTGGGGTCCCTTGTATATACATTGTTTATGTATCGGTTATATTGCTGGAAATTGTTTTCGTTACTTGTACTAGTTTGTGTTTTTACATTTATAATAAAATAGAGTTCCAGCTCCAGTAGTGTACACTAAAGCTGCCGCAGTTAAAAAGCTCGTAGTTGGATCTTGGGATCGAGCTGGCGGTCTGCCGCAAGGCGTGCTACCGCCAGTCCCAGCCCCTTTGCCTTGGGGCGCCTCCCCGATGCTCTTAACTGAGTGTCCCCGGGGCCCGAAGCGTTTACTTTGAAAAAATTAGAGTGTTCAAAGCAGGCAGCCACGCCTGAATACTCCAGCTAGGAATAATGGAATAGGACTCCGGTTCTATTTTGTTGGTTGTCGGAACTGGGGGCCATGATTAAGAGGGACGGCCGGGGGCATCCGTATTGCGCCGCTAGAGGTGAAATTCTTGGACCGGCACAAGACGAACCAAAGCGAAAGCATTTGCCAAGAATGTTTTCATTAATCAAGAACGAAAGTCGGAGGTTCGAAGACGATCAGATACCGTCGTAGTTCCGACCATAAATGATGCCAACTGGCGATCCGGCGGCGTCATTCCCATGACCTGCCGAGCAGCGTCTGGGAAACCAAAGTCTTTGGGTTCCGGGGGGAGTATGGTTGCAAAGCTGAAACTTAAAGGAATTGACGGAAGGGCACCACCAGGAGTGGAGCCTGCGGCTTAATTTGACTCAACACGGGAAACCTCACCCGGCCCGGACACGGAAAGGATTGACAGATTGAAAGCTCTTTCTCGATTCTGTGGGTGGTGGTGCATGGGTGTTCTTAGTTGGTGGAGCGATTTGTCTGGTTAATTCCGATAACGAACGAGACTCCGGCATGCTAACTAGCTACGCGACCCCCCGTGGTCCGCGTCCAGCTTCTTAGAGGGACAAGTGGCGCTCAGTCACGCGAGATCGAGCAATAACAGGTCTGTGATGCCTTAGATGTCCGGGGCTGCACGCGCGCTACACTGAACGGACCAGCGTGTGTCTACAGGCCGACAGGTGCGGGTAACCTGCTGAACCCCGCTCGTGATGGGGATCGGGGATTGCAATTCTTCCCCGTGAACGAGGAATTCCCAGTAAGTGCGGGTCATAAGCTCGCGTTGATTAAGTCCCTGCCCTTTGTACACACCGCCCGTCGCTACTACCGATTGGATGGTTTAGTGAGGTCCTTGGATTGGCCCTGCCGGGGTCCGCCAAGACCCTGGCGGAGAGCCGAGAACACGATCGAACTTGACTATCTAGAGGAAGTAAAAGTCGTAACAAGGTTTCTGTAGGTGAATCTGCAGAAGGATCATTAAGGCAGCGATGACCGAACCGAGGAGGCGCGGAGCTGGAAGCCGATTTCCCCGACTGCCTCCCCCTGCCCGAAGGGGGTGTGCGGCTGTGATACTTCCGCTCTGCCTGAGCTACCCGCACGCGGAGGGGCGGCGACGGTCCAACGAGGGTTATCGCCGTGCGGACGACGACGACGGGAGGGTGTGGGGAGCCCCTCTTGCTCCGTCGTCCCGACGGACGCCTGGCCTCTCGGGGGGATCCTGCCGCGGTACATGTGATAGGTCCTTCCGTTCCACTCTGAAACCTAAGGTGTAAAAAGAAGGGAGATGATTGAGACGGTTCCGCAATGACCGCTGCCCATGCAGACTAACACTACTTACGGTCAAATTGCGAACAACACCTGGCCTTTGGAGGTGTCTTAGAATCAGAAGGGCCTGGAGGTACAGAATAACTTCCCTTCGGTCCTCTTCTGATCCCCCGTCCTGGACATTCTCTATGCTCGCTAGAAATGTAGGTCTTGCTTTGTCCAGTATTTTCTGGCAGTCATTCGGTGTCTTGGAGGGCTTCATCAGCGTATCGTACCTGTGGGGTGAAATACAGTTATAGCACTTTTCTACCCAACAGCCGATGTTTGGTAAAAATCTCTCAGAATATTGAGTACCTCTTGCTCACTGAGTCTTGGCAGACTCCCCTGTACAACGTCTTACGCAGGTCCTCCGTAAAGTTCATAAACACCTCACACGCCCTGTTATAGCTGAGGATTCTCTATGCTCAGTTGTGTGCCCCTCATCTGATAAGTGGTGAATCGCCGAATGTGCTTCAGTATTTTGAGGGAGGTCTGGTTCGATAGTTTGAGGCTGCTGAGTTTTTTAAAAAAATCATTCACTTTTGTTGGTTTGGTTAAGTACTCCAGAGTTATAAATCTTGGGTTGATAAAGAAAAGAAACCGTGCAACATTCGATACCTCCTGGTTACAATTAGGGACCCCACGGGTTACTGTCAAATATGTGCGGAAGCTCTTCTACATGGGGCTATTTACTGAGTGACGCATATACAAGCCGGCGGCCGTTCTAGCCAGGGAGCTTTCGTTTCTCCATTGGCTAGACTGAATGTTTTGTGTGCTGCCATCCATGGCCTCAATGGGGTCCGACTCGGGGCATGGGGCTCCCTCAAAATTGTGTGCAGACTGTTCAGGGACAGGCGCGTCCATCATATGTGAATATGACTCCACAGGGGGCATGTAGCATGGGGGCAAACAATCTGTTGGCGCCTGGGTCTGTCCTACAGAGGTCAGCGGTATGTTTTCTAACTGAAATGTAGGTTTGTTTACTATAAAATACCCACGGCTTTCGGCAAATGCTACCACATCTTCCAGGGATTGCAGAGGCTTGAGCTCGCTGAATAGTATAGCTGTGCCCTTAGCCGCGACAAGTCTAAGTTGATCTTTGGCGATAGCCAAGTTTTTTTTTATCTCCGAGACGCTTTCGGACCTCATGCACACCCTTCTCAGATGTGTGGACAGATATCTCGTCACCCTGTGGCACACGGGGGAAGTCAGCGGTGTACGTTGGTGGATGTGGGGAAATAAGCAACACAAACGTTCACTGCGGTTTTACAACCGTGCAACATGGGGTCCGCCGCAGCCTGGTGTGGCGGTTACATTCTCCTATATGTGGGCGACGAATAACTTCTACTTACCGCTTCATAGCGACACGTTTCCCGCAGTCAAATTGAGCTTTAAAGTCCTTGCATCTGCAGCGGAGGTGATCTGAATTTCTGCCGCACACATCCAGGCTGCATCAGCCGCTCGGCTGATTAGTTTCCGCTCTAGCGGCTAATCACTGCTCTCGCGTAACAGGTGATGAGTCGCTCGCACGGGTGCAAATCACCTGTAGTGCTGCTGGAAATATTCAAACCTGGATATATTCCTCCGTATCTTCTATATGGCATCACAGGGGTTGAGGCACCCATAAGGCAGCCACCTGCACGGTTGAAAAGCATCAGCAGCGTTGACGGAAAAAACCTAACCTATCTCATATACGTTTGTTCTATTGCGCTATATGAGAGGAACCTCATTTTCAGACATTTGGTTTGCGAGGTTAGCTTATGGGAAATATCTGTGTGCAGGAAACTTCCAGAGAGGTAGGAAATGTCAGTGAGTGCATCCGATTTCAGTTCCAGAGCGATTTGCCCGATGAGTCCTTCACACTTAGTCTTTTTCAGAAATCAGAATTTTGACTTCCAGGACCCGCCAAACATTGGTAAATTGAATCCGCTCACCAGTTCCAAGTGTTTTGAGGAGTCCCCGGTTGCAGTAATGCAGCCTGCCCACTAGATGTCGAAAAAGAGACAAAAAGTGAAAAAGAACCAGAATGAGGAAATTCCAGGGAGCCGAATCCGCCTGACAGTTCCAGGCGATCGGGTACTTTTTTGCATGCCTCCCTAAAGTGGGTATAGGGTGACACTCCATGCAAAGACCCAGTTTTGCACACCACCGGCAGAATATATGAGAGAGAGGTACCTCTCAGGCCCGACTCATTTAAGCTGGTTTTCACCTCCGTAGGCCCGGCTACGCGTTTTGGCTATGAGTCCCTGTTCGGCTGGAGGTCTGCACCTTGGCTGAACCCAGGCTTCCGCAGCTGCGTGGGGGGACTTTTGCTGGTTGCCTATCCCAAGTCAGAGAGGTGTTCCTGGGTTGAAGTGAGCCTGGCCAGACCCCCCCCGTGGGCCCTGGTTCTCCACATGGTGGTGCCCTCAAGGCTAAAATCTGGATTTTTAGGCTGAGGAGAGGCTCCATGAGGGCGGATGCTTTTGTGGCTTCGACCCCAGTGCTGTTCCACATCCAGTACCCCCTCCGCAAGGGCGCCTGTACCCGAGTCGCGCTTCCAGGACTCGTGGGCACGTATCTCCCGACGACAGGGGTTTGCAGCCTCCGTACTTGGGCAAGTCCCTCCACGCACCCCTGCTCTTCCTCCGATAGATCTGGCGCAGTGCTCCTGGGTGGGGAGGTGGCGCCGCTCGCTCGGCCCGGGCTTTGGAGCCCGCGCCGGCTTAAGGTGAGCGGTCCCCTTCCTCCTCTACCCCCGGGCTTTCGACACCTATCTTTGGGCGCGCACGCCGGACTCGCCTCCCGTCCGTGGAGGTGGCCGAGCCGTGGGGAGTTTTACCCGACCCAAGCGAAGGCAGCGGTTCCGACGACCCGCACGTGCGATCGGCATGGTGCCCACCCACCAAGGCGTGGGGGCCCGTCGTCCTAATCGCTCCCTGTGCGGGGAAGCACAACTATCTCCGAGGGCGGCCCTTTTCTTCCAGATGCGTACACAGCCAGCGGAGGCCCGCGCCGCCCCTCGTGTCCGAACGAGCGGCCTCCGCGGCGGTGGCGACAGCAGCGGTGGTGGGTGGCGTCTCCGCGCCACTGCCGAGCTTCGCGCTTTCCAGTCTTTTCCTGGATCCCTATGTCAGTGGGGAGGACGACAGAGGTGTGGAGGCAGGCGAAGGGGGTTCTCACCGTGCAAGGGCGCCTGTACCCGAGTCGCGCTTCCAGGACTCGTGGGCACTTATCTCCCGACGACAGGGGTTTGCAGCCTCCGTACTTGGGCAAGTCCCTCCACGCACCCCTGCTCTTCCTCCGATCGATCTGGTGCAGCGCTCCCGGGTGGGGAGGTGGCGCCGCTCGCTCGGCCCGGGCTTTGGAGCCCGCGCCGGCTTAAGGTGAGCGGTCCCCTTCCTCCTCTACCCCCGGGCTTTCGACACCTATCTTTGGGCGCGCACGCCGGCCTCGCCTCCCGTCCGTGGAGGTGGCCGAGCCGTGGAAAGTTTTACCCGACCCAAGCGAAGGCAGCGGTCCGACGACCCACACGTGCGAACGGCATGGTGCCCACCCACCAAGGCGTGGGGGCCCGTCGTCCG
>NW_027362770.1:209308483-209413483 GCF_046119375.1 Phyllobates terribilis | reverse complement strand
GCCTGGCCAGACCCCCCCCCCCGCGGGCCCTGGTTCTCCACATGGGGGCGCCTCAAGGCTAAAATCTGGATTTTTAGGCTGAGGAGAGGCTCCATGAGGGCGGATGCTTTTGTGGCTTCGACCCCAGTGCTGTTCCACTTCCAGTACCCCCTCTGTAAGGGCGCCTGTACCCGAGTCGCGCTTCCAGGACTCGTGGGCACGTATCTCCCGACGACAGGGGTTTGCAGGCTCCGTACTTGGGCAAGTCCCTCCACGCACCCCTGCTCTTCCTCCGATCGATCTGGCGCAGCGCTCCCGGGTGGGGAGGTGGTGCCGCTCACTCGGCCCGGGCTTTGGAGTTTTACCCGACCCAAGCGAAGGCAGCGGTCCGACGACCCGCACGTGCGAACGGCATGGTGCCCACCCACCAAGGCGTGGGGGCCCGTCTTCCGAATCGCTCCCTGTGCGGGGAAGCACAACTATCTCCGAGGGCGGCCCTTTTCTTCCAGATGCGTACACGGCCAGCGGAGGCCTGCGCCGCCCCTCGTGTCCGAAAAGGCGGCCTCCGCGGCGGTGGCGACAGCAGCGGTGGTGGGTGGCGTCTCCGCGCCACTGCCGAGCTTCGCGCTTTACAGTCTTTTCCCGGATCCCTATGTCAGTGGGGAGGACGACAGAGATGTGGAGGCAGGCGAAGGGGGTTCTCACCGTGCAAGGGCGCCTGTACCCGAGTCGCGCTTCCAGGACTCGTGGGCACGTATCTCCCGACGACAGGGGTTTGCAGCCTCCGTACTTGGGCAAGTCCCTCCACGCACCCCTGCTCTTCCTCCGATCGATCTGGCGCAGCGCTCCCGGGTGGGTAGGTGGCGCCGCTCGCTCGGCCCGGGCTTTGGAGCCCGCGCCGGCTTAAGGTGAGCGGTCCCCTTCCTCCTCTACCCCTGGGCTTTCGACACCTATCTTTGGGCGCGCAAGCCGGCCTCGCCTCCCGTCCGTGGAGGTGGCCGAGCCGTGGGGAGTTTTACCCGACCCAAGCGAAGGCAGCGGTCCGACGACCCGCACTTGCGAGCAGCATGGTGCCCACCCACCAAGGCGTGGGGGCCTGTCGTCCGAATCGCTCCCTGTGCGGGGAAGCACAACTATCTCCGAGGGCGGCCCTTATCTTCCAGATGCGTACACGGCCAGCGGAGGCCCGCGGCCCCCGCGGCGGTGGCGACAGCAGCTGTGGTGGGTGGCGTCTCCGCGCCACTGCCGAGCTTCGCGCTTTCCAGTCTTTTCCCGGATCCCTATGTCAGTGGGGAGGACGACAGAGGTGTGGAGGCAGGCGAAGGGGGTTCTCACCGAGCAAGGGTGCCTGTACCCGAGTCGCGCTTCCAGGACTCGTGGGCACTTATCTCCCGATAACTTGGGCAAGTCCCTCCACGCACCCCTGCTCTTCCTCCGATCGATCTGGCGCAGCGCTCCCGGGTGGGGAGGTGGCGCCGCTCGCTCAGCCCGGGCTTTGGAGCCCGCGCCGGCCTTAAGGTGAGAGGTCCCCTTCCTCTTCTACCCCCGGGCTTTTGACACCTATCTTTGGGCGCGCACGCCGGCCTCCCATCCGCGGAGGTGGCCGAGCCGTGGGGAGTTTGACCCGACCCCAGCGAAGGCAGCGGTCCGACGACCCGCACGGGCTAACGGCGGGGCGCCCACCCACCCAGGCGTGGGGGCCCGTCGTCCGAATCGCTCCCTGTGCGGGGATGCACAACGATCTTCTCCGAGGGCGGCCCTTTTCTTCCAGATGTGTACCCGGCCAGCGGAGGCCCACGCCGCCCCTCGTGTCCGACAGGTCGGCCTCCGCGGCGGTGGCGATAGCGGCGGCGGTGGGTGGCGTCTCCGCGCCACTGCCGAGCTTCGCGATTTCCAGTCTTTTCCCGAGCCCCTACGTCAGTGGGGAGGACGACAGAGGTGTGGAGGCAGGCGAAGGGGGTTCTCACCGTGCGGTGTGCCCCAGCTCGACCGTCGCCTTTCCCCCTCGACCCTCGTCCTCCCAGGTGGCTCGGCAGGGAGAAGGAGAGAGAGAGCGAGAGAGGGAGAGTGGAAACCCCAGAGCCGAGGGGTTATATGGAGAACGGGAGAAGGAGCGAGGGCCAAGAGGTAGGGAGTACGGTGAAAGGCCGACCTGGGATTCCCCCGCGCTCCCGCCCCCCGGGGCGCGGAGCAGCCCTGGGAAGAAAAGCCGCTCGGGCATCCCTTTAAGGTTACGGGCACGAGCGGGAAGAGGGACTACGCTGGAGGGCGAAGCCGACACGGCCAGGCCGACGACCTCCGCGTCGCCGGGTTAGTGCCGGAGCCGCGGCGGACCCCGAGGGCCAGCCCCCCTCTCCCAATCCTCGTGCCTGCCCGCCGGTGGGTCGAGGACCCCCCGCGGCGGAGGCAGGTCTAAGCCAGACGGTGGCGCCGCATAGGCCCACCCCCACACGCCATCTCCCCGAGCGACCCTGTGTGTCGTCTTGGGTGCGGTTGGTGAGACGGGGGCGGCTGTGGCATCCTCCGGAGGCCAGTCACCTCGCCTTCCCCGTGCAAGGGGTGTTTTCCAGACACCTGCCGCTTCGGGACCACGCACTGCACAGCGAGCTGCTCCTCCCGCACATGTCCCCGGTGCTGCGAGGGCTCCGTTCCCCGGCCCCCCCAGTGAAGCCCCACACCATCCCACATCCTCTCCTGGATGCCGCATGCCCTACCTATACCCGTTCCGTCCGGGCGCCCTGCCGCCACGGGGCTCTTCCGCCGCCCTCTCTTCCCGCAGGCCTCTCCTCTCCCGAACCTCGACGCGGTCCAGTCGTGTTGGGGGGCTACCTGGTTGATCCTGCCAGTAGCATATGCTTGTCTCAAAGATTAAGCCATGCACGTGTAAGTACACACGGACGGTACAGTGAAACTGCGAATGGCTCATTAAATCAGTTATGGTTCCTTTGATCGCTCCAAACCGTTGACTCGGAGAACTGTGGTAATTCTAGAGCTAATACGTGCAAATGAGCGCTGGCCGCCAGGGATGCGTGCATTTATCAGACGAAAACCAATCCGGGGTCCCGGGCGCGGCGTCGGGACGGTCCTCCGTGGCCTCCCCCCTGCTGCGCTCTCCCCGTAAGCGTTGCGACTCTGGATAACCTCGGGCCCATCGCACGTCCCCGTGACGGCGACGATCCATTCGGGTGTCTGCCCTATCAACTTTTGATGGTACTTTCTGTGCCTACCATGGTGACCACGGGTAACGGAGAATCAGGGTTCGATTCCTGAGAGGGTGCCTGAGAAACGGCTACCACATCCAAGGAAGGCAGCAGGCGCGCAAATTACCCGCTCCCGACCCGGTGAGGTAGTGACGAAAAATAACAATACAGGACTCTTTCGAGGCTCTGTAATTGGAATGAGTACACTTTAAATCCTTTAACGAGGATCTATTGGAGGGCATGTCTCATGCCAGCAGCCACGGTAGCAGGAAGTGGAGGAGGTGTGGCCTGTGTTCCTAGCTGAGTGAGAGCTGTGTGGAGGAGCTCCTGGGAAGCTCCAACTAGGACTTTTTTCTAAGCCTGACCCTTGCCTCTTCGTTTTCCCAGGACCGAGGCAGGGGTGTCGGGGGGCATCCCCGGGCTCCGGCCCTCCCGGTCTGGGCCGGGTGGGGTCGGAGGACTGAATATGGATCCATCGGAGGACTCTGTAAGGAGGTCTGGGAGGCTGTCCCAGCGTGAAGCGGCTACGGTGAGCATGCCGGCATCGGCTAACAAGGTGACTGGCAAGCCCAAGGGAAGCAAGGGGAGTGCCCCATGGGCCGAGAGGGGCCCGGACGAGTCGGCGGAGGCTTTCTCCCAGCGGGTGGTGGAGATGTTGTGGTGCCACTAAAAGGGGAAGGTGGCACTGGCGAAACTCCTGCTGGAGTTGCGGCAGGCCAAGGCGCTATATAATGCAGCAGCCCAGAGGAAGCGCCCGGCGATCGCCACGCAAATCCAGAGGGTCAAGGATAGGATTGCTGAGGTGGAGCAGAGGCAGGCGGAAATAGAGAGGGCTGCGGGTCCCTTTCTGGAGAAATTCTCTAATGATCGGCGGTTCTCGGGCCAGGAGGGGTTAACCACGCAGCAAGGAAGGGGGGCGTATGAAGGGGGCCTGCCGGCCAGTGAAGTCACTCCCAGGACTATGCATTTCCAGGAGCCTGGAAAGGAATGTTTGTCTGGAGCCCCGCCCCCTGTCCCACCCCCCTGTCCCGCCCACCATAGCGCTGGGTGCTGCCCCAGGGGTTACCCCAGCCATGGAGGAGGAGAAGGTGGGGGGTGGAGGAAGAGGCGCACTGTTAGTGAGAGCAGAGGATAGTGTGGGTGCGGGCACAAAGGCTGGGGGATCGCGGTCCGGGGCTCCGCCCCTTGCCCCGCCCACCTCGGCGCTCGGCGTGGCCACCATGAGAGACACACGTGGAACTGCGGAGCCCAGCGGCACCCGGTCTGCCGACCCGCCCCTAGCCCCGCCCACCTCGGCGCTCGGAGTGGCCACCATGAGAGACACACGTGGAACTGCGGAGCCCAGCGGCATCCGGTCTGCCGGCCCGCCCCTAGCCCTGCCCAACTGAGCGCTCGGGACGGCCACCATGAGAGGCACACGTGGAACTGCAGAGCCCAGCGGCACCCGATCTGCTGGCCCGCCCCTAGCCCCGCCCACCTCGGCGCTCGGCGTGGCCAGCATGAGAGACACATGTGGAACTGCAGAGCCCAGCGGCACCCGGTCTGCCGTCCCGCCCCTAACCCCGCCCACCTCAGATCTCGGCACGGCCACCATGAGAGGCACACGTGGAACTACCGAGCCCAGCGGCCCCAAGTCTGCCAACCAGCTCCAAGCCCCACCCACCTCGGCGCTCGGCACGGTCACCATGACAGGCACACGTGGAACTACCGAGCCCAGCGGCCCCCAGTCTGCCAACCAGCCCCAAGCCCCGCCCACCTCGTCGCTCGGCGCGGCCACCATGAGAGCCGCGAGTGGAACTACAGAGCCCAGCAGTTCCCGATCTGCTGGTCCGCCTCTAGTCCCGCCCACCGCAGCGCTCGGCACTGCCTCTGTACAGTCTGTGGGCGGAGGGAAGGAGGGAGGCAGGAGGGACATGAAAGAAAAAGCAGCTAGCAATGCTTATAGTACCACAAGGCTTAGCAAGCCTTGCGCCGGTGCCCCGCCCTCGTCCTGCCCACCGCAGCACCTGGAGTTGCCCAGAAGAAACCTGCGGCTGGGAGGGAGGCAGCAGGAAAAACAGCAGGGAAGACAGAGGCGGATCCAGGAACAGTGTCCCAGGAGGTGGCAGTAACCCCGGTCGAGCAGCCTGCCAGCGTTACTGGGGAGCCTCCTAAATCTTCCGGTCTGCGTCCTGAGCAGGTGGCGCTGCCTGACTCCAGCACATCAGAGGAGGAGGACATGGAGGCGTCTTCGGGCTCCGGGGGGATCATGGCGGCCATCCGGTTGCTGGAGTCCCCGGTGAACCTCCAGCATTTTTGTTTCGGGGATGAAGATCCGGGACCCGGAAAGGAGAAGAAGGGGCGCAAGAAGAAGGCACAGGAGACGGTGAGTATGCGTTACGTGTTTAATGATGATACTGATGCTGCTGCTGTCTCCTGTGTAACCCCCGCCGGTCAAGGGCGCCCAGATCATGAAGTTGGTCCTCGGCGCAGGTTCGGTGGGGAGAGTAAAGGCAAATGTAAGGCGAGTGGTGATGGTGTGGCGATCCCTACGGAGGACAGTAGGGATGGCAAAGGGTCATCGCTGGCGGTGGCGCCAGACATATTCAGTGTGGTGAAGTTCCCATCTCTGTCTCCCATGACCTCTGGGTCTCGGGCAGAGGGAGGTGGGGGTTGTGGCGGTGGAGCCGAAGCAGCTTTTTCAGAGATCTTGGCTGATGTCCGGAGGATGGTGGGGGAGGAGAGAGCCTCTGCTTCCATATCTGGCCAGAGGGTTGAGGGGCCGCATGCTGGGGACAAGGCTGCTGGGGGTAAACCGGCCGGGGTGTCTGCACCTGTGAGGTTGGTAAAACCCGGCGCCCAAAATCCCGGCCCCTGTGATACCCAGCGCATGAATATTGGAGGGTCCAAGGTGGCAGAGGGGGAGAAGGGGAGTAAGGACAATGCTGCGGATGTGGTGAGTGTCCTGAAACCCCCCCCAGTGATGCCGGGACCTTGGGTAAAGCGGTTAGTACCCCACCTGTTCTGGCTGGCATGGATGGGGTGCATGAGGTGGGGATGAATGGGGTACATGAAGGAGGTGAGGATGCAGGTATGGAAGTGGTGAGTGGTACGGCTGGTGGTGATGGTAGTGGTCCAGGGGTGGTAGGTGAGGCTGTGAGGCAGAGTGTGAGTGTGAATGAGGGGCCAAGTGTGAGGCCAAGGAATCCCGGTTCGTTGGCGGACTCGATAGAGGGCGGTTCACATGTCCGCACCTTTGCGGCGGCCGCTGCCGCGGGTAGTGGAGGTTCCTTGTCAGGGGACGCTGGGCAGGGTTACTTGCAATGGCGTCTACTGGACGCCCTGAAGAGGGGAGAGTAGTCCATTACAGTGGAGGTAGGGAGGTAGATTTATCGTTCTGGATAGACCGACATGGTATGTCCGCCTTCCGAGAGTTAGGGGCAGAGAACGTTACGTGGTCTCTGCCGACAGCAGGGCAGGGTGGCGTCCGTAGCAATGTGGTCCGTCTCCGGTGGGAAGGCAATGAAACGTGCCCCTCTAGGGACAAGGTGGTGGAGCTTTTCCTGGGGATGGGCTTCAGGGCTGATGACATCTATGCCCTGATTCATCCCTATGGTGCCACCTTTTTTCGACGTCAGCTTTGTGAGATCGGAGGGCCTAGAGCTCTTCTGGTCTCAGTATGAGCTGGCTCGGATTTGCCCTGAATGGCGAGGGTTTATAGTCCAGGCTATCTCTCGCCAAAACTCAGTGAAGAAAGTGACCATGCTCACCAGTAACGAGTCACTTTCTGAGATGGACATCATGAGCAGGTATGGGGAGGTGGTCCAGATTCCCAAAAAGAATCTGGACAAGCATGGCATCTGGTCAGGGGCCTGGACCTTTATGGTAAAACTGAAGGTCTCGGGTTACTCGGTTACCCACATTCCCACTTCAACATTCTTGGGAAGGGACCGAATCCTGATCTTTTACCAGGGGCAGCCGAAGTTGTGCCACAGGTGCGGCAGCCCCTCTCACTTCAGCGCGGGGTGCAAGGTGGAGAAGTGCGCGATGTGTGGAGGGGTGGGTCATCTGGCCGCAACCTGTAGGGACATTCGGTGTAATCTGTGTGGTGTCTTGGGACACCCGTTTAGTCGCTGTCCGCGCTCCTATGCCAATGTTGGCCTGAATTCGGGAGGTGCTGGTAGGGAGGAGGCGAGGACCAGACCAGCCGGTGAAGGGACTAGCGGCGGCGTAGGAAGTAAGGGACCGGTGAGGAGCAGAACTCCCCCTGAGGTGGGAGGGAAAGAACAGCGTCCGAGGAGAGTGGTGGAGAGGGACCAGGGGATTATGTCCCTGCCTCTGGTCCCTAGTTCGGGGGAGCATGCAGCTGAGGTCCCGGACAGTGAGATAGACGAAGAGGTCAGCAGGATGGTCAGGGAGGATGGGGCCACCTCTCCCTTATCCTCATCCAGTGAAGGTGTGGATGAGGGGGGAATGAAGAGTGGCAACAGCAAAAGAAGAGGGAGAAGAAAAGGGTGAGGAAGAAAGGTAACTCGAAGGAGAAGGCCACCCGGGGCCAGATGCCAAAGGAAGGCTCTTCCTTCCTTCCTCCGGTGGAGCTCTCTGACCAGTACCAGGCCCTAAGCGAGTCTCCCTTGTCTTCAGATGGGGGGGAAGAGGGGGGTCTGGTGCTGGGGGTTGCGGACAAGGATGTAGGGGCTAAAGGGGGCACCAGGCCCTCAACATCGGGGGTCGGGGAAATCGGGCCTCTGGTGGTGGGGGTCGACCCAGGGCCTCCTGACAAGGGCAAGGGTGCGCCTGAAACAGTTGTGCCCATTAAAGTTGTGTCTGGAACAGCAGGTATGGATGTGTCGGTGTGCCTGAAACGTGCTATATCGTCCTCTGAGGAGGAAAATGGAGCACATGTAAAGGGTAAGGGGGGTGGGAAGAAGGTCGCTGTCTAACCTGATCACTCATGATGGCGGCACTCACCCCGTTGATGCTGGCGACCATTAATGTTGCCAGCATAAAGTCTGATGCGGCTAGGTTCACGGCCTCTCATTTTCTCGGCCAGCTTGATGCCGACATTTTGTTTTTGCAGGAGACCAGGTTGGCCGATCTCACGTCCCTTAAAAAAGCTAAGAGGGAGTGGGTACACGGGCCTTCCTATTGGTCTCTTGCGGCTGAGCCGTATAGCGAGGTGGCGGTCCTTTTCAAGACCGCAGATGTATTATGCCGACGGGTTATTGAGTTGGAAATGGGGAGGTGCTTGATCTTGGATGTGTTCATAAGGGGACAAGAGCTTCAGCTCATAAACATCTATGGTCCCCAGACTAAGTGGGACCGCAAGTGTCTCTTTATGAGTATTAAACCCTTTTTGTTTTGTAGCCGACAGGTGGTCTTTGGAGGGGACTTCAACAATGTCTCGAGGCCCCAAGACAGAGGAGGTTCCAGAGACCGGTTGGCCTACGACAGCGTCGCCTTGAATAGCATAGTTAGTGAGGCTCGCCTAGTGGATGTCCACATCCGGAACACCACGAGCCACGCGGGTTACACTTATTTCAGAGGTAGTCAGACTAGGTCTAGAATAGACAGGTTTTATTTGAAGGAGGAGGCAGTCTCTTCACCTTTATCGGTGGTAGAGGTTGAATTCTCCGACCACTGCCTGATTATGTTTTCTCTGAATGTTACAGAGACTCCTCGGATGGGAAGAGGTTTTTGGAAGCTGAATTCGTCACTCCTGAAGGAAGCAGCTGTAAGACGGTCCTTTGAGGATTTCTTTCAAAGTCAGGTACCGCTACTGGGCCTTGGTAACACTAAGTCAGAGTGGTGGGAGATCTTCAAACATCGGGTGGCGAGATTCTTCCGCCAGCTTTCTAACCTCAGAAGCCTGAACAGGGATCTCCTGTATCGGGGCCTGAGGAGGAAACTCGAGGAACTTGTCTCGACTGGGGGTGGCCGTGAGGACATCACCAGGGTGAAAGCCTTACTCAATAGATGTCAGTATGATAGGCACACATCTTTGGTTTTTGAGAGGGACTTCGGGAAGTATCGCTCACCCGACCCTTACAGAAACTGCAAGATGTCAGTAAGTAGTAAGATAGTGGCGGGTCTGAGGGACAGTGCAGAATCCCTGACCAGGTCCAGGTCAGGGATCTTGGAGGTCGTCAGATCCTTTTACTTACATCTCTTGGGGAGGAAGGAGCTGGATCGAGATGAGACGTCGGCTTTCCTGGCTGAGGCCATTCCTGAATCAGGGGTAGACCCCTCGCTCGATGTCTTGGTGGATGAGATGAAAGAAGAGGAAGTTAGACTGGCAATTGACGGGCTCCAGCTCAAAAAATCACCAGGTCCGGACGGCTTAACGTCGGAGTTCTACAGGACCTTTAATGACCTTTTGTTCCCCTTATTGACTCAGGTTTTTAATGAGTGTCTCTCCTCGGGCACTCTTCCGAGATCAATGAGGAGGTCAGCTTTGATCCTTCTTTCTAAGGGAAAGGATCCGTCGCACATTGAGAACTGGAGGCCCATAGCGCTTCTCAATGTGGACAGGAAGGTTTTGGCTAAAGTACTCTTTAACAGGTTAGTGAAGTTTGCGCCACGGCTCCTTTCGGAGTCCCAGCACTGCTGTGTTCCTGGCCGTAGCACTTTTAGTGCTGTTCTCGGTGTCTGGGAGGCTGTGGAGCAGGGTAGGGCTGGCCTCTGGAAGGGGGGGTATCTGCTGTCCTTGGATCAGGCCAAAGCCTTTCACCGGGTTGATCACGAGTACCTGTGGTCCGCTCTTCTGAGGTATGGTCTGCCAGGGAGGTTCGTGGACTGGCTGAAGACATTGTACAGAGGGGCGGAGAGTTTCCCACTTGTGAATGGTTGGATTGGACAGGCCTTTGCGGTGGGCTCCGGCGTTCGTCAGGGATGTCCTCTCAGTCCCCTGCTGTAGGTGTTCGCGATTGATCCCTTCATAAGGAGGGTGGATCGTGGACCAGTAGCGGGGGTGAGGATGGACCAGGCGGCCGATCGGGAGGCCGCCCTGAAGGTAGTGGCCTATGCTGATGATGTCTCTGTTTTTGTCTCCTCGGAAGAGGAGGTGCGGGCAGTGATGTCTGAGGTGGAGGGCTACTCCAGGGCCTCTGGTTCAATTGTCAATCGGAGCAAGTGTGGGGGTCTTTGGCTGGGGGGAGGAGATCCCAGGTTTGATCTCCCGGACACCCTCCCAGAGCTCCAAGAGTATGCCAAGATCCTAGGCGTTGAATTTGGCCAGGGTGATTACCCAACCAAAAACTGGGAAGGTAGACTTAAAACTGCCGCCCAGAGAGTGGACCAGTGGAAGGGTTGGTCTTTGACCCTGAGGGAAAGGGTGAGCTTGTGCAAAGGTTTCCTGCTCCCATTGTTAATGTATCTAGGCAGCGTTTGTATTTTGCCAGAGCCTCTCTGGACGCGGGTCAATAGCCTGTTTTTCCAACTGTTATGGGGAAACAGGCTGAACCTAGTCAAGCGGGAGGTTACTTACCGTACGAGGAGACTAGGGGGGTTGAATATGGTCAACCCCGTGGTGTTCTTGGTTTGCACCTTTCTTAAGCTAAATATATCAAACCTCTGGAAAGAGAGGGCTCCTCTGTGGGTATTCTCCTGTAGGGGATGGTTGAAGTCCTTCTTCCAGGATTGGGAGACAGGAGGGCGTGTGAAGGATCTTCGCACACCGCACGGGCATCTCCCGGCTTATGTTACCCCGGTTTTGAAAGTAATACACCGGTGGGGTTTGGGAGTGTGGGAGGTGAGGACTCTCACGAGGAAACTTCTCGAGCAGAGGATCTTATCGACCCATTTTCAAAAGCCACTGGCCCTCAGGGACTGCCCAAGTCGGGATCTGGAGGTCGGGTTGCGTCTTTTAAATTCAAAACGGATCCCCGCGAAGTATTGGGACTTGACTTGGCGCTGCTCTCAGGGTAAGCTGTATGTGAGGGACAACTTGAAGTACAGGAACTCCGAGGATAGGAATTATCCTCGTGAGAGTTGTGCTGACACGCTTGAGAGCATGGAGCTCTTCCTGCTTCAGTGTCCCTTTAATGCAGAGGTATGCAACAGGGTGGGCGCTTCCATTGACTGGCCTAGGCTGGCGGGCCTCTCCTACGCTGAGTGAGCCTATGGAGCGTTCAGAGACCTTGGTGGACGGGACCAGTGCACTCTTTTTCTAGTTAGCCTAGTGGTTAGGTTTTTCACATGGAATGCACGGTGTTTAGTGGCGACGGGCAGTAAAATCCTCCCAGTGGGTGAGGTTATGTAGCAACATCCTTGGTGACCTGGTGAAGGTGCGCTCCTTGGAGTATGAAAGGCTGGGTGCATCGGGGGCCTCCCGTCTCTGGAGGGGTTTCTCCTTCCAGGTGCCTTAGTTCTGGATTGCTCCAAGCCTCCTGGTGGTGGGCTAACTTCTCACCGTGGCTTTTTGTTTTGAGAATGGTATCATGAAAAGGGTTTACAAGCACCGAACCGGTGCGGATGGTAATTTTGTTATTGTTCTTGTTGTTGTTATTATTATTTTTGTCTTATTGTTCTTTTACTTTGGGGGTTAGTTAGGTGGGGTGGGGGTTTTGAGGGGGTTAAGCATGAACTTGGACTGGCCCAGGCCCAAAACTGTCGGGGTTCGCCCTAAGTCCGGAAGGACTTTTTCGGAACTTGGAGGCCGGTTCGGGTTGGGGGTATAGTGAGACTTGGGGTAGTGTATGTGTTACTCATTATTTAAATGTTGTGTGTTATTTCATATGGTTTATGTGGTTTATATTTTGTTATATGTATTTTGCTTCTGCATCTCTGGTTTTTGTTACGGCAGAATCAGGTGTAAGTCTGGAGGAAGTTTGAGGTATGTTTGGATAGGCTGTGGTTGTATGGTGGTTGTCAGGCAGGTGGGGTCCCTTGTATATACATTGTTTATGTATCGGTTATATTGCTGGAAATTGTTTTCGTTACTTGTACTAGTTTGTGTTTTTACATTTATAATAAAATAGAGTTCCAGCTCCAGTAGTGTACACTAAAGCTGCCGCAGTTAAAAAGCTCGTAGTTGGATCTTGGGATCGAGCTGGCAGTCTGCCGCAAGGCGTGCTACCGCCAGTCCCAGCCCCTTTGCCTTGGGGCGCCTCCCCGATGCTCTTGACTGAGTGTCCCGGGGGCCCGAAGCGTTTACTTTGAAAAAATTAGAGTGTTCAAAGCAGGCAGCCACGCCTGAATACTCCAGCTAGGAATAATGGAATAGGACTCCGGTTCTATTTTGTTGGTTGTCGGAACTGGGGCCATGATTAAGAGGGACGGCCGGGGGCATCCGTATTGCGCCGCTAGAGGTGAAATTCTTGGACCGGCACAAGACGAACCAAAGCGAAAGCATTTGCCAAGAATGTTTTCATTAATCAAGAACGAAAGTCGGAGGTTCGAAGACGATCAGATACCGTCGTAGTTCCGACCATAAATGATGCCAACTGGCGATCCGGCGGCGTCATTCCCATGACCTGCCGAGCAGCGTCCGGGAAACCAAAGTGTTTGGGTTCCGGGGGGAGTATGGTTGCAAAGCTGAAACTTAAAGGAATTGACGGAAGGGCACCACCAGGAGTGGAGCCTGCGGCTTAATTTGACTCAACACGGGAAACCTCACCCGGCCCGGACACGGAAAGGATTGACAGATTGAAAGCTCTTTCTCGATTCTGTGGGTGGTGGTGCATGGGTGTTCTTAGTTGGTGGAGCGATTTGTCTGGTTAATTCCGATAACGAACGAGACTCCGGCATGCTAACTAGCTACGCGACCCCCCGTGGTCCGCGTCCAGCTTCTTAGAGGGACAAGTGGCGCTCAGCCACGCGAGATCGAGCAATAACAGGTCTGTGATGCCCTTAGATGTCCGGGGCTGCACGCGCGCTACACTGAACGGACCAGCGTGTGTCTACAGGCCGACAGGTGCGGGTAACCTGCTGAACCCCGCTCGTGATGGGGATCGGGGATTGCAATTCTTCCCCGTGAACGAGGAATTCCCAGTAAGTGCGGGTCATAAGCTCGAGTTGATTAAGTCCCTGCCCTTTGTACACACCGCCCGTCGCTACTACCGATTGGATGGTTTAGTGAGGTCCTTGGATTGGCCCTGCCGGGGTCCGCCAAGACCCTGGCGGAGAGCCGAGAAGACGATCGAACTTGACTATCTAGAGGAAGTAAAAGTCGTAACAAGGTTTCTGTAGGTGAACCTGCAGAAGGATCATTAAGGCAGCGATGACCGAACCGAATATGTGTGAGGGTACACCAGGAGTGTTCCAAATGTATGGGTGGAATATATATCCCACGGGGGGAAAATTGAAAAAAAGTTTAAAAAATTTTTTTGCGGACTTAGAAAATTTTTCAACTTGTGTCAGACTTCCAGAGTGGGGAAAATGTGAGTGAGCGCATCCGATTTCAGTTCCAGAGCGATTCGCCCGATGAGTCCTTCATACTTAGTCTTTTTCAGAAGTCAGAATTTTGACTTCCAGGACCCGCCAAACTTTGGTAAATTGAATCCGCTCACCAGTTCCAAGTGTTTTGAGGTGTCCCCGGTTGCAGTAATGCAGCCTGCCCACTAGATGTCGAAAAAGAGACAAAAAGTGAAAAAGAACCAGAATGAGGAAATTCCAGGGAGCCGAATCCGCCTGACAGTTCCAGGCGATCGGGTACTTTTTGGCATGCGTCCCTAAAGTGGGTATAGGGTAACACTCCATGCAAAGACCCAGTTTTGCACACCACCGGCAGAATATATGAGAGAGAGGTACCTCTCAGCCCCGACACATTTCGACTCATTTAAGCTGGTTTTCACCTCCGTAGGCCCGGCTACGCGTTTTGGCTATGAGTCCCTGTTCGGCTGGAGGTCTGCACCTTGGCTGAACCCAGGCTTCCGCAGCTGCGTGGGGGGACTTTTGCTGGTCACCTATTCCAAGTCAGAGAGGTGTTCCTGGGTTGAAGTGAGCCTGGCCAGACCCCCCCCTGTGTTCCCTGGTTCTCCACATGGGGGCGCCTCAAGGCTAAAATCTGGATTTTTAGGCTGAGGAGAGGCTCCATGAGGGCGGATGCTTTTGTGGCTTTGACCCCAGTGCTGTTCCATATCCAGTACCCCCTCTGCAAGGGCGCCTGTACCCGAGTCGCGCTTCCAGGACTTGTGGGCACGTATCTCCCGACGACAGGGGTTTGCAGCCTCCGTACTTGGGCAAGTCCCTCCACGCACCCCTGCTCTTCCTCCGATAGATCTGGCGCAGCGCTCCCGGGTGGGGAGGTGGCGCCGCTCGCTCGGCCCGGGCTTTGGAGCCCGCGCCGGCTTAAGGTGAGCGGTACCCTTCCTCCTCTACCCCCGGGCTTTTGACACCTATCTTTGGGCGCGCACGCCGGCCTCGCCTCCCGTCCGTGGAGGTGGCCGAGCCGTGGGGTGTTTGACCCGACCCAAGCGAAGGCAGCGGTCCGAAGACCCGCACGTGCGAACGGCATGGTGCCCACCCACCAAGGCGTGGGGGCCCGTCGTCCGAATCGCTCCCTGTGCGGGGAAGCACAACTATCTCCGAGGGCGGCCCTTTTCTTCCAGATGCGTACACGGCCAGCGGAGGCCCGCGCCGCCCCTCGTGTCCGAAAGGGCGGCCTCCGCGGCGGTGGCAACAGCAGCGGTGGTGGGTGGCGTCTCCGCGCCACTGCCGAGCTTCGCGCTTTCCAGTCTTTTCCAGGATCCCTATGTCAGTGGGGAGGATGACAGAGGTGTGGAGGCAGGCGAAGGGGGTTCTCACCGTGCAAGGGCGCCTGTACCCGAGTCGCGCTTCCAGGACTCGTGAGCACGTTTCTCCCGACGACAGGGGTTTGCAGCCTCCGTACTTGGGCAAGTCCCTCCACGCACCCCTGCTCTTCCTCCGATAGATCTGGCGCAGCGCTCCCGGGTGGGGAGGTGGCGCCGCTCACTCGGCCCGGGCTTTGGAGCCCGCGCCGGCTTAAGGTGAGCGGTACCCTTCCTCCTCTACCCCCGGGGTTTTGACACCTATCTTTGGGCGCGCACGCCGGCCTCGCCTCCCGTCCGTGGAGGTGGCCGAGCCGTGGGGAGTTTTACCCGACCCAAGCGAAGGCAGCGGTCCGACGACCCGCACGGGCTAACGGCGGGGCGCCCTCCCACCCAAGTGTGGGGGCCCTTCGTCCGAATCGCTCCCTGTGCGGGGATGCACAACGATCTTCTCCGAGGGTGGCCCTTTTCTTCCAGATGTGTACCCGGCCAGTGGCGGCTGTGGGTGGCGTCTCCGCGCCACTGCCGAGCTTCGCGATTTCCAGTCTTTTCCCGAGCCCCTACGTCAGTGGGGAGGACGACAGAGGCGTGGAGGCAGGCGAAGGGGGTTCTCACCGTGCGGTGTGCCCCAGCCCGACCGTCGCCTTTCCCCCTAGACCCTCGTCCTCCCAGGCGGCTCAGCAGGGAGAAGGAGAGAGAGAGCGAGAGAGGGAGAGTGGAAACCCCAGAGCCGACGGGTTAGATGGAGAACGGGAGAAGTAACGAGGGCCAAGAGGTAGGGAGTACGGTGAAAGGCCGAACTGGGATTCCCCCGCGCTTCCGCCCCCCGGGGCGGGGAGCAGCCCTGGGAGGAAAAGCCGCTCGGGCATCCCTTTGAGGTTACGGGCACAAGCGGGAAGAGGTACTATGCTGGAGGGCGACGCCGACACGGTCAGGCCGACGACCTCCGCGTCGCCGGGTTAGTGCCGGAGCCGCGGCGGACCCCGAGGGCCAGCCCCCCTCTCGCAATCCTCGTGCCTGCCCGCCAGTGGGTCGAGGACCCCCCGCCGAGGAGGCAGGTCTAAGCCAGATGGTGGCGCCGCATAGGCCCACCCCCACACGCCATCTCCCCGAGCGACCCTGTGTGTCGTCTTGGGTGCGGTTGGTGAGACGGGGGCGGCCGTGGCATCCTCCGGAGGCCAGTCTCCTCGCCCTCCCGTGCAAGGGGTGTTTTCCAGACACCTACCGCTTCGGGACCATGCACCCCACCCTAAGGTGACATGCAACCGTGGGGATGACACCCCTGTGAGTGAGTCAGCCTCTGGGATGATTCTTAACGAGCATCGCTACAGGTGACATTCACCCATGGGAATGGACACCCCTGTGGGTGAGTCAGCCTCTGCGGTGATCCTTACTGAGCACCGCTGCAGGTGACATGCACCCGTGGGGAATGACACCCCTGTGGGTGAGTCAGCCTCTGGGGTGATCCTTACTGAGCACCGCTGCAGGTGACATGCACCCATGGGGATGACACCTCTGTGAGTGAGACAGCCTCTGGGGTGATCCTTACAGAGCGTCGCTGCAGGAGACATGCACCCATTGGGATCACACCCCTGTGGGTGAGTCAGCCTCTGGGGTGATCCTTACTGAGCACCGCTGCAGGTGACATGCACCCATGAGGATGGCACCCCTGTGAGTGAGTCATCTTCTGGGGTAATCCTTATTGAGCACCGCTGCATTTAACATGCACCCATGGGGATGACACTCCTGTGAGTGAGTTAGCCTCTTGGGTGATCCTTACTGAGCACCGCTGCAGGAGACATGCACCCGTGGGGATGACACCCCTGTGGGTGAGTCAGCCTCTGGGGTGATCCTAACTGGGCACTGCCGCAGGTGACATGCACCCATGGGGATGACACCCCTGTGAGTGAGTCAGCCTCTGGAGTGATCCTTACTGAGCACCGCTGCAGGTGACGTGCACCCACTCACTGTGGGTGAGTCATCCTCTGGGGTGACCCTTACTGAGCATCGACGCTGCAGGTGACATGCACCCGTGGGGTTGACACCCCTGTGAGTGAGACAGTCTCTGCGGTGATCCTTACTGAGCAACGCTGCAGGTGACATGCACTAGTGGGGATGACACTCCTGTGGGTGAGTCAGCCTCTGGGATGATCTTTACTGAGTATCTCTACTGGTGACATGCACTAGTGGGGATGACACCCCTGTGAGTGAGTCAGCCGCTGGGGTGATCGTTACTAAGTACCGCTGCAGGTGACATGCACACATGGGGATGACACCCCTGTGAGTGAGTCAGCCTCTGGGGTGATCCTTACTGAGCATCGCTACAGGTGACAGGTACCCGTTGGGATGATACCGCTGTGAGTGAGTCAGCTTCTGGGGTGATCCTTACTGAGCACCGCTGCAGGTGACATGCCTCCGTGGGTATGACACCCCTGTGAGTGAGTCAGCCTCTGGGGTGATCCTTACTGAGCATCGCTGCAGGTGACATGCACCAGTGGGGATGACACCCCTGTGGGTGAGTCAGCCTCTGGGGTGATCCTTATTGAGCACCGCTGCAGGTGACATGCACCCATGGAGATGACACCTCTGTGGGTGAGTCAGCCTCTGGGGTGATTCTTACTGAGCACCGCTGCAGGTGACATGCACCCATGGGGATGACACCCCTGTGAGTGACTTAGCCTCTGGGGTGATCCTTTCTGAGCACCACTGCAGGTGACATGCACCCATGGGGATGACACCTATGTGGGTGAGTCAGCCTCTGGGGTGATCCTTACTGAGCACCGCTGCAGGTGACATGCATCCATGGGGATGACACCCCTGTGCGTGAGTCAACCTCTGGGGTGACCCTTACTGAGCAGCGCTGCAGGAGACATGCACCCATGGGGATGACACCCCTGTGAGTGACTTAGCCTCTGGTGTAATCCTTACTGAGCACCGCTGCTGGTGACATGCACTCATGAGGATGATACCCCTGTGAGTGAGTCAGCCTCTGGGGTGATCCTTACTGAACGCCGCTGCAGGTGACATGCACCCATGGGGATAACACCCTTGTGGGTGTGTCAGCCTCTGGGGTGATCCTTACTGAGCACCATTGCAGGTGACATGCACCCATGGAGATGACACCCCTGTTAGTGAGTCAGCCTCTGGGTTGATCCTTACTGAGCACTGCTGCAGGTGACATGCACCCATGGGGATGACACTCCTGTGGGTGAGTCAGCCTCTGGGGTGATCCTTACTGAGCACCGCTGCAGTTGACATGCACCCATGGGGATGACACCCCTGTGAGTGAGTCAGCCTCTCGGGTGATCCTTACTGAGCACCGCTGCAGGTGACATGCACCCATGGGGATGACACCCCTGTGAGTGAGTCAGCCTCTGAGGTGATCCTTACTGAGCACTGCTGCAGGTGACATGCACCCGTGGGGATGACACCACTGTGGGTGAGTCAGCCTCTGGGTGATCCTTACTGAGCACCGGTGCAGGTGGCATGCACCCGTGTAGATGACACCCCTGTGAGTGAGTCAGCCTCTGAGGTGATCCTTACTGAGCACCGCTGCAGGTGACAAGCACCTGTGGGTATGACACCCCTGTGAGTAAGTCAGCTTCTGGGGTGATCCTTACTGAGCACCGCTGCAGGTGACATGCACCCGTGGGGATGACACCCCTGTGAGTGAGTCAGCCTCTGAGGTGAACCTTACTGAGCATCGCTGCCGGTGACATGCACCCATGGGGATGACACCCCTGTAGGTGAGTCAGCCTCTGGGGTGATCCTTACTGAGCACCGCCGCAGGTGACATGCACCAATGGGAATGACACCCCTGTGAGTGAGTCAGCCTCTGGATTGATCCTTGCTAAGCACCGCTGCAGGTGACATGCACCAATGGGGGATGACACCTCTGTGGGTGAGTCAGCCTCTGGGGTGATCCTTGCTGAGCACCGCTGCAGGTGACATGCACCCATGGGGATGACACCCCTGTGTGTGAGTCAGCCTCTGAGGTGATTCTTACTGAGCACCGCTGCAGGTGACATGCTCCCATGGGGATGACACCCCTGTGGGTGAGTCAGCCTCTGAGGTGATCCTTACTGAGCACCGCTGCAGGTGACTTGCACCCATGGGGATGACACCTCTGTGGGTGAGTCAGCCTCTGAGGTGATCCTTACTGAGCACCACTGCAGGTGACATGCACCCATGGGGATGACACCTCTGTGGGTGAGTCAGCCTCTGGGGTGATCCTTACTGACCACTGCTGCAGTTGACACGCACCTGTGTGGATGCCACCCCTGTGAGTGAGTCAGCCTCTATGGTGATCCTTACTGAGCACCGCTGCAGGTGACATGCACCCATGGGGATGACAACCCTGTGGGTGAGTCAGCCTCTGGGGTGATCCTTACTGAGCACCGCTGCAGGAGACATGGGGATCACACCCCTGTGAGTGAGTCAGCCTCTGGGGTGATCCTTACTGAGCATCGCTGCCGGTGACATTCACCTATGGGGATGACATCTCTGTGAGTGAGTCAGCCTCTGGGGTGATCCTTACTAAGCACCGCTGCAGGTGACATGCATCCGTGGGGATGACACCTCTGTGGGTGAGTTAGCCTCTGGGGTGATCCTTACTGAGCATCGCTGCTGGTGACATGCACCCATGGGGATGACACCCCTGTGAGTGAGTTAACCTCTGGGGTGATCCTTACTGAGCACCGCTGCAGGTGACATGCACCCGTGGGGATGACACCCCTGTGGGTGAGTCAGCCTCTGGGGTGATCCTTACTGAGCACCGCTGCAGGTGACATGCACCCGTGGGGATGACACCCCTGTGGGTGAGTCAGCCTCTGGGGTGATCCTTACTGAGCACCGCTGCAGGTGACATGCACCCGTGGGGATGACACCCCTGTGGGTGAGTCAGCCTTTGGGGTGATCCTTACTGAGCACCGCTGCAGGTGACATGCACCCTTGGGGATGACACCTCTGTGGGTGAGACAGCCTCTGGATTGATCCTTGCTGAGCACCGCTGCAGGTGACATGCACCCGTGAGGATAACACCCCTGTGAGTGAGTCAGCCTCTGGGGTGATCCTTACTGAGAACCGCTGCAGGTGACATGCACCCATGGGGATGACACCTCTGTGGGTGAGACAGCCTCTGGGGTGATCCTTACTGAGCACCGCTGCAGGTGACATGCACCCATGGGGATGACACCCCTGTAAGTCATTCAGCCTCTGGGGTGACCCTTACTGAGCACCGCTGCAGGTGACATGCACCCATGAGGATAACACCCCTGTGAGTGAGTCAGCCTCTGGGGTGATCCTTACTGAGCATCGCTGCAGGTGACATGCACCCATGGGGATGACAACTCTGTGGGTGAGTCAGCCTCTGGGGTGATCCTTACTGAGCACCGCTGCAGCTGACATGCACCCTTGGGGATGACACCTCTGTGAGTGAGACAGCCTCTGGATTGATCCTTGCTGAGCACCGCTGCAGGTGACATGCACCCGTGAGGATAACACCCCTGTGAGTGAGTCAGCCTCTGGGGTGATCCTTACTGAGCACTGCTGCAGGTGACATGCACCCTTGGGGATGACACCTCTATGGGTGAGACAGCCTCTGGGGTGATCCTTACTGAGCACCGCTGCAGGTGACATGCACCCGTGGGGATGACAACTCTGTGGGTGAGACAGCCTCTGGGGTGATCCTTACTGAGAACTGCTGCAGGTGACATGCACCCATGGGGATGACACCTCTGTGGGTGAGACAGCCTCTGGGGTGATCCTTACTGAGCACCGCTGCAGGTGACATGCACCCATGGGGATGACACCTCTGTGGGTGAGACAGCCTCTGGGGTGATCCTTACTGAGCACCACTGCAGCTGACATGCACCCGTGGGGATGACCCCTCTGTGAGTGAGTCAGCCTCTGGGGTGATCCTTACTGAGCACCGCTGCAGGTTACGTGCTCCCATGAGGATGACACCCCTGTGAGTGAGTCAGCCTCTGGGGTGAACCTTCCTGAGCGCCGCTGCAGGTGACATGCACCTATGGGGATGACACCTCTCTGAGTGAGTCAGCCTCTGGGGTGATCCTTACTGAGCACTGCTGCAGGTGACATGCACCCTTGGGGATGACACCTCTCTGAGTGACTCTGCCTCTGGGGTGATCCTTACTGAGCACCGCTGCAGGTGACATGCACCTATGGGGATGACACGTCTCTGAGTGTGTCAGACTCTTGGGTGATCCTTACTGAGCATCGCTGCAGGTGACATGCACCCGTGGGGATGACACCTCTGTGAGTGAGTCAGCCTCTGGGGTGATCCTTACTGAGCACCGCTGCAGGTGACATGCACCCGTGGGGATGACACCTCTGTGAGTGAGTCAGCCTCTGGGGTAATCCTTACTGAGCATCGCTGCTGGTGACTTGCACCCTTGGGGATGACACCCCTGTGAGTGAGTCAGCCTCTGGGGTGATCCTTACTAAGCACCGCTGCAGGTGACATACACCCATGGGGATCACACCCCTGTGAGTGAGACAGCCTCTGGGGTGATCCTTACTGAGCACTGCTGCAGGTGACAGGCACCCTTGGGGATTTCACCCCTGTGAGTGAGTCAGCCTCTGAGGTGATCCTTACTGAGCACCGCTGCAGGTGACATGCACCCTTGGGGATTTCACCCCTGTGGGTGAGTCAGCCTCTGTGGTGATCCTTACTGAGAACCGCTGCAGGTGACATGCACCCGTGGGGATGACACCCCTGTGAGTGAGTCAGCCTCTGAGGTGATCCTTACTGAGCACTGCTGCAGGTGACATGCACCCGTGGGGATGACACCACTGTGGGTGAGTCAGCCTCTGGGTGATCCTTACTGAGCACCGGTGCAGGTGGCATGCACCCGTGTAGATGACACCCCTGTGAGTGAGTCAGCCTCTGAGGTGATCCTTACTGAGCACCGCTGCAGGTGACAAGCACCTGTGGGTATGACACCCCTGTGAGTAAGTCAGCTTCTTGGGTGATCCTTACTGAGCATCGCTGCCGGTGACATGCACCCATGGGGATGACACCCCTGTAGGTGAGTCAGCCTCTGGGGTGATCCTTACTGAGCACCGCCGCAGGTGACATGCACCAATGGGAATGACACCCCTGTGAGTGAGTCAGCCTCTGGATTGATCCTTGCTGAGCACCGCTGCAGGTGACATGCACCCATGGGGATGACACCCCTGTGGGTGAGTCAGCCTCTGAGGTGATTCTTACTGAGCACCGCTGCAGGTGACATGCTCCCATGGGGATGCCACCCCTGTGGGTGAGTCAGCCTCTGAGGTGATCCTTACTGAGCACCGCTGCAGGTGACTTGCACCCATGGGGATGACACCTCTGTGGGTGAGTCAGCCTCTGAGGTGATCCTTACTGAGCACCACTGCAGGTGACATGCACCCATGGGGGTGACACCTCTGTGGGTGAGTCAGCCTCTGGGGTGATCCTTACTGACCACTGCTGCAGTTGACACGCACCTGTGTGGATGCCACCCCTGTGAGTGAGTCAGCCTCTATGGTGATCCTTACTGAGCACCGCTGCAGGTGACATGCACCCATGGGGATGACAACCCTGTGGGTGAGTCAGCCTCTGGGGTGATCCTTACTGAGCACCGCTGCAGGAGACATGGGGATCACACCCCTGTGAGTGAGTCAGCCTCTGGGGTGATCCTTACTGAGCATCGCTGCCGGTGACATGCACCCATGGGGATGACATCTGTGTGAGTGAGTCAGCCTCTGGGGTGATCCTTACTAAGCACCGCTGCAGGTGACATGCATCCGTGGGGATGACACCTCTGTGGGTGAGTTAGCCTCTGGGGTGATCCTCACTGAGCATCGCTGCCGGTGACATGCACCCATGGGGATGACACCCCTGTGAGTGAGTTAGCCTCTGGGGTGATCCTTACTGAGCACCGCTGCAGGTGACATGCACCCGTGGGGATGACACCCCTGTGGGTGAGTCAGCCTCTGGGGTGATCCTTACTGAGCACCGCTGCAGGTGACATGCACCCGTGGGGATGACACCCCTGTGAGTGAGTCAGCCTCTGAGGTGATCCTTACTGAGCACCGCTGCAGGTGACATGCACCCGTGGGGATGACACCCCTGTGGGTGAGTCAGCCTCTGGGGTGATCCTTACTGAGCACCGCTGCAGGTGACATGCACCCTTGGGGATGACACCTCTGTGGGTGAGACAGCCTCTGGATTGATCCTTGCTGAGCACCGCTGCAGGTGACATGCACCCGTGAGGATAACACCCCTGTGAGTGAGTCAGCCTCTGGGGTGATCCTTACTGAGCACTGCTGCAGGTGACATGCACCCTTGGGGATGACACCTCTGTGGGTGAGACAGCCTCTGGGGTGATCCTTACTGAGCACTGCTGCAGGTGACATGCACCCGTGGGGATGACAACTCTGTGGGTGAGACAGCCTCTGGGGTGATCCTTACTGAGAACCGCTGCAGGTGACATGCACCCATGGGGATGACACCTCTGTGGGTGAGACAGCCTCTGGGGTGATCCTTACTGAGCACCGCTGCAGGTGACATGCACCCATGGGGATGACACCCCTGTAAGTCATTCAGCCTCTGGGGTGACCCTTACTGAGCACCGCTTCAGGTGACATGCACCCATGGGGATGACACCTCTGTGGGTGAGACAGCCTCTGGGGTGATCCTTACTGAGCACCGCTGCAGGTGACATGCACCCATGGGGATGACACCCCTGTAAGTCATTCAGCCTCTGGGGTGACCCTTACTGAGCACCGCTGCAGGTGACATGCACCCATGAGGATAACACCCCTGTGAGTGAGTCAGCCTCTGGGGTGATCCTTACTGAGCACTGCTGCAGGTGACATGCACCCTTGGGGATGACACCCCTGTGGGTGAGTCTGCCTCTGGGGTGATCCTTACTGAGAACCGCTGCAGGTGACATGTGACCATGGGGATGACACCCCTGTGAGTGAGTCAGCCTCTGGGGTGATCCTTACTGAGCATCGCTGCAGGTGACATGCACCCATGAGGATAACACCCCTGTGAGTGAGTCAGCCTCTGGGGTGATCCTTACTGAGCACTGCTGCAGGTGACATGCACCCTTGGGGATGACACCCCTGTGGGTGAGTCTGCCTCTGGGGTGATCCTTACTGAGAACCGCTGCAGGTGACATGTGACCATGGGGATGACACCCCTGTGAGTGAGTCAGCCTCTGGGGTGATCCTTACTGAGCATCGCTGCAGGTGACATGCACCCATGGGGATGACAACTCTGTGGGTGAGTCAGCCTCTGGGGTGATCCTTACTGAGCACCGCTGCAGCTGACATGCACCCTTGGGGATGACACCTCTGTGGGTGAGACAGCCTCTGGATTGATCCTTGCTGAGCACCGCTGCAGGTGACATGCACCCGTGAGGATAACACCCCTGTGAGTGAGTCAGTCTCTGGGGTGATCCTTACTGAGCACTGCTGCAGGTGACATGCACCCTTGGGGATGACACCTCTATGGGTGAGACAGCCTCTGGGGTGATCCTTACTGAGCACCGCTGCAGGTGACATGCACCCGTGGGGATGACAACTCTGTGGGTGAGACAGCCTCTGGGGTGATCCTTACTGAGAACTGCTGCAGGTGACATGCACCCATGGGGATGACACCTCTGTGGGTGAGACAGCCTCTGGGGTGATCCTTACTGAGCACCGCTGCAGGTGACATGCACCCATGGGGATGACACCTCTGTGGGTGAGACAGCCTCTGGGGTGATCCTTACTGAGCACCGCTGCAGCTGACATGCACCCGTGGGGATGACCCCTCTGTGAGTGAGTCAGCCTCTGGGGTGATCCTTACTGAGCACCGCTGCAGGTTACGTGCTCCCATGAGGATGACACCCCTGTGAGTGAGTCAGCCTCTGGGGTGAACCTTCCTGAGCGCCGCTGCAGGTGACATGCACCTATGGGGATGACACCTCTCTGAGTGAGTCAGCCTCTGGGGTGATCCTTACTGAGCACTGCTGCAGGTGACATGCACCCTTGGGGATGACACCTCTCTGAGTGACTCTGCCTCTGGGGTGATCCTTACTGAGCACCGCTGCAGGTGACATGCACCCATGGGGATGACACCCCTGTAAGTGATTCAGCCTCTGGGGTGAACCTTCCTGAGCGCCGCTGCAGGTGACATGCACCTATGGGGATGACACGTCTCTGAGTGTGTCAGACTCTTGGGTGATCCTTACTGAGCATCGCTGCAGGTGACATGCACCCGTGGGGATGACACCTCTGTGAGTGAGTCAGCCTCTGGGGTGATCCTTACTGAGCACCGCTGCAGGTGACATGCACCCGTGGGGATGACACCTCTGTGAGTAAGTCAGCCTCTGGGTTAATCCTTACTGAGCATCGCTGCTGGTGACTTGCACCCATGGGGATGACACCCCTGTGAGTGAGTCAGCCTCTGGGGTGATCCTTACTAAGCACCGCTGCAGGTGACATACACCCATGGGGATCACACCCCTGTGAGTGAGACAGCCTCTGGGGTGATCCTTACTGAGCACTGCTGCAGGTGACAGGCACCCTTGGGGATTTCACCCCTGTGAGTGAGTCAGCCTCTGAGGTGATCCTTACTGAGCACCGCTGCAGGTGACATGCACCCTTGGGGATTTCACCCCTGTGGGTGAGTCAGCCTCTGGGGTGATCCTTACTGAGCACCGCTGCAGGTGACATGCACCCATGCGGATTTCACCCCAGTGGGTGAGTCAACCTCTGGGGTGATCCTTACTGAGCACCGCTGCAGGTGACAAGCACCTGTGCCTATGACACCCCTGTGAGTGAGTCAGCCTCTGGGGTGATCCTTACTGAGCAAAGCTGCAGGTGACATGAACCCATGAGGATGACACCCCTGTGAGTGAGTCAGCCTCTGGGGTGATCCTTACTGTGCACCGCTGCAGGTGACATGCACCCGTGGGGATGACACCCCTGTGAGTGAGTCAGCCTCTGGTGTGATCCTTACTGAGCACCGCTGCAGATGACAAGCACCCATGGGGATGACACCCCTGTGAGTGAGTCAGCTTCTGGGGTGATCCTTAATGAGCATCACTGCAGGTGACATGCACCCATGGAGATGACAAATCTGTGAGTGAGTCACCCTCTGGGGTGATCCTTACTGAGCACCGCTGCAGGTCGCATGCACCCATGGGGATGACACCCCTGTGGGTGAGTCAGCCTCTGGGGTGATCCTTACTGAGCACTGCTGCAGGTGACATGCACCCATGGGGATGACACCTCTGTGAGTGAGTCAGTCTCTGGGGTGATCCTTACTGAGCACTGCTGCAGGTGACATGCACCCGTGGGGATGACACCCCTGTGGGTGAGTCAGCCTCTGTGGTGATCCTTACTGAGCACCGCTGCAGGTGACATGCACCCGTGGGGATGACACCCCTGTGAGTGAGTCAGCCTCTGGGGTGATCCTTACTGAGCTTCGCTGCAGGTGACATGCACCCATGGGGATTTCACCCCTGTGGGTGAGTCAACCTCTGGGGTGATCCTTACTGAGAACCGCTGCAGGTGACATGCACCCATGGGGATGACACCTCTGTGGGTGAGACAGCCTCTGGGGTGATCGTTACTGAGCACCGCTGCAGGTGACATGCACCCATGGGACTGACACCCCTGTAAGTGATTCAGCCTCTGGGGTGACCCTTACTGAGCACCGCTGCAGGTGACATGCACCCATGAGGATAACACCCCTGTGAGTGAGTCAGCCTCTGGGGTGATCCTTACTGAGCACTGCTGCAGGTGACATGCACCCTTGGGGATGACACCCCTGTGGGTGAGTCTGCCTCTGGGGTGATCCTTACTGAGAACCGCTGCAGGTGACATGTGACCATGGGGATGACACCCCTGTGAGTGAGTCAGCCTCTGGGGTGATCCTTACTGAGCATCGCTGCAGGTGACATGCACCCATGGGGATGACAACTCTGTGGGTGAGTCAGCCTCTGGGGTGATCCTTACTGAGCACCGCTGCAGCTGACATGCACCCGTGGGGATGACCCCTCTGTGAGTGAGTCAGCCTCTGGGGTGAACCTTCCTGAGCGCCGCTGCAGGTGACATGCACCTATGGGGATGACACCTCTCTGAGTGTGTCAGACTCTTGGGTGATCCTTACTGAGCATCGCTGCAGGTGACATGCACCCGTGGGGATGACACCTCTGTGAGTGAGTCAGCCTCTGGGGTAATCCTTACTGAGCATCGCTGCTGGTGACATGCACCCTTGGGGATGACACCTCTGTGGGTGAGTCAGCCTCTGGGGTGATCCTTACTAAGCACCGCTGCAGGTGACATGCATCCGTGGGGATGACACCTCTGTGGGTGAGTCAGCCTCTGGGGTGATCCTTACTGAGCACCGCTGCCGGTGATATGCACCCATGGGGATGACATCTCTGTGAGTGAGTCAGCCTCTGGGGTGATCCTTACTAAGCACCGCTGCAGGTATCATGCATCCATGGAGATGGCACCCCTGTGAGAAAGTTTGCCTTTGGGTTGATCCTTACTGAGCATCGCTGCAGGTGACATGCACCCATGGGGATGACACCCCTGTGAGTGAGTCAGCCTCTGGGGTGATCCTTACTGAGCACCGCTGCAGGTGACAGGCACCCTTGGGGATTTAACCCCTGTGAGTGAGTCAGCCTCTGAGGTGATCCTTACTGAGCACTGCTGCAGGTGACATGCACCCATGCGGATTTCACCCCAGTGGGTGAGTCAGCCTCTGGGGTGATCTTTACTGAGCACTGCTGCAGGTGACATGCACCCTTGGGGATGACACGTCTGTGGGTGAGACAGCCTCTGGATTGATCCTTGCTGAGCACCGCTGCAGGTGACATGCACCCGTGAGGATAAACACCCCTGAGAGTGAGTCAGCCTCTGGGGTGATCCTTACTGAGCACTGCTGCAGGTGACATGCACCCTTGGGGATGACACCTCTGTGGGTGAGACAGCCTCTGGGGTGATCCTTACTGAGCACCGCTGCAGGTGACATGCACCCGTGGGGATGACAACTCTGTGGGTGAGACAGCCTCTGGATTGATCCTTGCTGAGCACCGCTGCACGTGACATGCCCCCATGGGGATGACACCTCTGTGGGTGAGACAGCCTCTGGGGTGATCCTTACTGAGCACCGCTGCAGCTGACATGCACCCGTGGGGATGACCCCTCTGTGAGTGAGTCAGCCTCTGGGGTGATCCTTACTGAGCACCGCTGCAGGTTACGTGCTCCCATGAGGATGACACCCCTGTGAGTGAGTCAGCCTCTGGGGTGAACCTTCCTGAGCGCCGCTGCAGGTGACATGCACCTATGGGGATGACACCTCTCTGAGTGAGTCAGCCTCTGGGGTGATCCTTACTGAGCACTGCTGCAGGTGACATGCACCCTTGGGGATGACACCTCTCTGAGTGACTCTGCCTCTGGGGTGATCCTTTCTGAGCACCGCTGCAGGTGACATGCACCTGTTGGGATGACACCCCTGTGGATGAGTCAGCCTCTGGGGTGACCCTTACTGAGCAGCGCTGCAGGTGACATGCACCCGTGGGGATGACACCCCTGTGCGTGAGTCAGTCTCTAGGGTGATCCTTACTGAGCACCGCTGCAGGTGACATGCACCCATGGGGATGACACCCCTGTAAGTGATTCAGCCTCTGGGGTGACCCTTACTGAGCACCGCTGCAGGTGACATGCACCCATGAGGATAACACCCCTGTGGATGAGTCAGCCTCTGGGGTGATCCTTACTGAGCACTGCTGCAGGTGACATGCACCCTTGGGGATGACACCCCTGTGGGTGAGTCTGCCTCTGGGGTGAACCTTACTGAGAACCGCTGCAGGTGACATGTGACCATGGGGATGACACCCCTGTGAGTGAGTCAGCCTCTGGGGTGATCCTTACTGAGCATCGCTGCAGGTGACATGCACCCATGGGGATGACAACTCTGTGGGTGAGTCAGCCTCTGGGGTGATCCTTACTGAGCACCGCTGCAGCTGACATGCACCCATGAGGATGACACCCCTGTGAGTGAGTCAGCCTCTGGGGTGAACCTTCCTGAGCGCCGCTGCAGGTGACATGCACCTATGGGGATGACACCTCTCTGAGTGTGTCAGCCTCTTGGGTGATCCTTACTGAGCATCGCTGCAGGTGACATGCACCCGTGGGGATGACACCTCTGTGAGTGAGTCAGCCTCTGGGGTAATCCTTACTGAGCATCGCTGCTGGTGACTTGCACCCATGGGGATGACACCCCTGTGAGTGAGTCAGCCTCTGGGGTGATCCTTACTAAGCACCGCTGCAGGTGACATACACCCATGGGGATCACACCCCTGTGAGTGAGACAGCCTCTGGGGTGATCCTTACTGAGCACTGCTGCAGGTGACAGGCACCCTTGGGGATTTCACCCCTGTGAGTGAGTCAGCCTCTGAGGTGATCCTTACTGAGCACCGCTGCAGGTGACATGCACCCTTGGGGATTTCACCCCTGTGGGTGAGTCAGCCTCTGGGGTGATCCTTACTGAGCACCGCTGCAGGTGACATGCACCCGTGGGGATGACCCCTCTGTGAGTGAGTCAGCCTCTGAGGTGATCCTTACTGAGCACCGCTGCAGATGACTTGCACCCATGAGGATGACACCCCTGTGAGTGAGTCAGCCTCTGGGGTGAACCTTCCTGAGCGCCGCTGCTGGTGACATGCACCTATGGGGATGACACCTCTCTGAGTGTGTCAGACTCTTGGGTGATCCTTACTGAGCATCGCTGCAGGTGACATGCACCCGTGGGGATGACACCTCTGTGAGTGAGTCAGCCTCTGGGGTGATCCTTACTGAGCACCGCTGCAGGTGACATGCACCCGTGGGGATGACACCTCTGTGAGTGAGTCAGCCTCTGGGGTAATCCTTACTGAGCATCGCTGCTGGTGACTTGCACCCATGGGGATGACACCCCTGTGAGTGAGTCAGCCTCTGGGGTGATCCTTACTAAGCACCGCTGCAGGTGACATACTCCCATGGGGATCACACCCCTGTGAGTGAGACAGCCTCTGGGGTGATCCTTACTGAGCACTGCTGCAGGTGACAGGCACCCTTGGGGATTTCACCCCTGTGAGTGAGTCAGCCTCTGAGATGATCCTTACTGAGCACCGCTGCAGGTGACATGCACCCTTGGGGATTTCACCCCTGTGGGTGAGTCAGCCTCTGGGGTGATCCTTACTGAGCACCGCTGCAGGTGACAGGCACGCTTGGGGATTTAACCCCTGTGAGTGAGTCAGCCTCTGAGGTGATCCTTACTGAGCACCGCTGCAGGTGACATGCACCCATGCGGATTTCACCCCAGTGGGTGAGTCAACCTCTGGGGTGATCCTTACTGAGCACCGCTGCAGGTGACATGCACCCATGGGGATGACACCTCTCTGAGTGAGTCAGCCTCTGGGGTGATCCTTACTGAGCACCGCTGCAGGTGACATGCACCCATGGGGATGACACCCCTGTGGGTGAGATAGCTTCTTGGGTGATCCTTACTGAGCACAGCTGCAGGTGACATGCACCCATGGGGATGACACCTCTGTGGGTGAGTCAGCCTCTGGGGTGATTCTTACTGAGCACCGCTGCAAGTGACAAGCACCTGTGCGTATGACACCCCTGTGAGTGAGTCAGCCTCTGGGGTGATCCTTACTGAGCAAAGCTGCAGGTGACATGAACCCATGAGGATGACACCCCTGTGAGTGAGTCAGCCTCTGGGGTGATCCTTACTGAGCACCGCTGCAGGTGACATGCACCCGTGGGGATGACACCCCTGTGAGTGAGTCAGCCTCTGGGGTGATCCTTACTGAGCACTGCTGCAGGTGACATGCACCCATGGGGATGACACCTCTGGGAGTGAGTCAGTCTCTGGGGTGATCCTTACTGAGCACTGCTGCAGGTGACATGCACCCGTGGGGATGACACCCCTGTGGGTGAGTCAGCCTCTGTGGTGATCCTTACTGAGCACCGCTGCAGGTGACATGCACCCGTGGGGATGACACCCCTGTGAGTGAGTCAGCCTCTGGGGTGATCCTTACTGAGCATCGCTGCAGGTGACATGCACCCATGAGGATAACACCCCTGTGAGTGAGTCAGCCTCTGGGGTGATCCTTACTGAGCACTGCTGCAGGTGACATGCACCCTTGGGGATGACACCCCTGTGGGTGAGTCTGCCTCTGGGGTGATCCTTACTGAGAACCGCTGCAGGTGACATGTGACCATGGGGATGACACCCCTGTGAGTGAGTCAGCCTCTGGGGTGATCCTTACTGAGCATCGCTGCAGGTGACATGCACCCATGGGGATGACAACTCTGTGGGTGAGTCAGCCTCTGGGGTGATCCTTACTGAGCACCGCTGCAGCTGACATGCACCCTTGGGGATGACACCTCTGTGGGTGAGACAGCCTCTGGATTGATCCTTGCTGAGCACCGCTGCAGGTGACATGCACCCGTGAGGATAACACCGCTGTGAGTGAGTCAGCCTCTGGGGTGATCCTTACTGAGCACTGCTGCAGGTGACATGCACCCTTGGGGATGACACCTCTATGGGTGAGACAGCCTCTGGGGTGATCTTTACTGAGCACCGCTGCAGGTGACATGCACCCGTGGGGATGACAACTCTGTGGGTGAGACAGCCTCTGGGGTGATCCTTACTGAGAACTGCTGCAGGTGACATGCACCCATGGGGATGACACCTCTGTGGGTGAGACAGCCTCTGGGGTGATCCTTACTGAGCACCGCTGCAGGTGACATGCACCCATGGGGATGACACCTCTGTGGGTGAGACAGCCTCTGGGGTGATCCTTACTGAGCACCGCTGCAGCTGACATGCACCCGTGGGGATGACCCCTCTGTGAGTGAGTCAGCCTCTGGGGTGATCCTTACTGAGCACCGCTGCAGGTTACGTGCTCCCATGAGGATGACACCCCTGTGAGTGAGTCAGCCTCTGGGGTGAACCTTCCTGAGCGCCGCTGCAGGTGACATGCACCTATGGGGATGACACCTCTCTGAGTGAGTCAGCCTCTGGGGTGATCCTTACTGAGCACTGCTGCAGGTGACATGCACCCTTGGGGATGACACCTCTCTGAGTGACTCTGCCTCTGGGGTGATCCTTACTGAGCACCGCTGCAGGTGACATGCACCCATGGGGATGACACCCCTGTAAGTGATTCAGCCTCTGGGGTGAACCTTCCTGAGCGCCGCTGCAGGTGACATGCACCTATGGGGATGACACCTCTCTGAGTGATTCAGCCTCTGGGGTGATCCTTACTGAGCACTGCTGCAGGTGACAGGCACCCTTGGGGATTTCACCCCTGTGAGTGAGTCAGCCTCTGAGGTGATCCTTACTGAGCACCGCTGCAGGTGACATGCACCCTTGGGGATTTCACCCCTGTGGGTGAGTCAGCCTCTGGGGTGATCCTTACTGAGCACCGCTGCAGGTGACAGGCACCCTTGGGGATTTAACCCCTGTGAGTGAGTCAGCCTCTGAGGTGATCCTTACTGAGCACCGCTGCAGGTGACATGCACCCATGCGGATTTCACCCCAGTGGGTGAGTCAACCTCTGGGGTGATCCTTACTGAGCACCGCTGCAGGTGACAAGCACCTGTGCCTATGACACCCCTGTGAGTGAGTCAGCCTCTGGGGTGATCCTTACTGAGCAAAGCTGCAGGTGACATGAACCCATGAGGATGACACCCCTGTGAGTGAGTCAGCCTCTGGGGTGATCCTTACTGAGCACCGCTGCAGGTGACATGCACCCGTGGGGATGACACCCCTGTGAGTGAGTCAGCCTCTGGTGTGATCCTTACTGAGCACCGCTGCAGATGACAAGCACCCATGGGGATGACACCCCTGTGAGTGAGTCAGCTTCTGGGGTGATCCTTAATGAGCATCACTGCAGGTGACATGCACCCATGGAGATGACAAATCTGTGAGTGAGTCACCCTCTGGGGTGATCCTTACTGAGCACCGCTGCAGGTCGCATGCACCCATGGGGATGACACCCCTGTGGGTGAGTCAGCCTCTGGGGTGATCCTTACTGAGCACTGCTGCAGGTGACATGCACCCATGGGGATGACACCTCTGTGAGTGAGTCAGTCTCTGGGGTGATCCTTACTGAGCACTGCTGCAGGTGACATGCACCCGTGGGGATGACACCCCTGTGGGTGAGTCAGCCTCTGTGGTGATCCTTACTGAGCACCGCTGCAGGTGACATGCACCCGTGGGGATGACACCCCTGTGAGTGAGTCAGCCTCTGGGGTGATCCTTACTGAGCTTCGCTGCAGGTGACATGCACCCATGGGGATTTCACCCCTGTGGGTGAGTCAACCTCTGGGGTGATCCTTACTGAGAACCGCTGCAGGTGACATGCACCCATGGGGATGACACCTCTGTGGGTGAGACAGCCTCTGGGGTGATCGTTACTGAGCACCGCTGCAGGTGACATGCACCCATGGGAATGACACCCCTGTAAGTGATTCAGCCTCTGGGGTGACCCTTACTGAGCACCGCTGCAGGTGACATGCACCCATGAGGATAACACCCCTGTGAGTGAGTCAGCCTCTGGGGTGATCCTTACTGAGCACTGCTGCAGGTGACATGCACCCTTGGGGATGACACCCCTGTGGGTGAGTCTGCCTCTGGGGTGATCCTTACTGAGAACCACTGCAGGTGACATGTGACCATGGGGATGACACCCCTGTGAGTGAGTCAGCCTCTGGGGTGATCCTTACTGAGCATCGCTGCAGGTGACATGCACCCTTGGGGATGACACCTCTCTGAGTGACTCTGCCTCTGGGGTGATCCTTTCTGAGCACCGCTGCAGGTGACATGCACCTGTTGGGATGACACCCCTGTGGATGAGTCAGCCTCTGGGGTGACCCTTACTGAGCAGCGCTGCAGGTGACATGCACCCGTGGGGATGACACCCCTGTGCGTGAGTCAGTCTCTAGGGTGATCCTTACTGAGCACCGCTGCAGGTGACATGCACCCATGGGGATGACACCCCTGTAAGTGATTCAGCCTCTGGGGTGACCCTTACTGAGCACCGCTGCAGGTGACATGCACCCATGAGGATAACACCCCTGTGAGTGAGTCAGCCTCTGGGGTGATCCTTACTGAGCACTGCTGCAGGTGACATGCACCCTTGGGGATGACACCCCTGTGGGTGAGTCTGCCTCCTGGGTGATCCTTACTGAGAACCGCTGCAGGTGACATGTGACCATGGGGATGACACCCCTGTGAGTGAGTCAGCCTCTGGGGTGATCCTTACTGAGCATGGCTGCAGGTGACATGCACCCATGGGGATGACAACTCTGTGGGTGAGTCAGCCTCTGGGGTGATCCTTACTGAGCACCGCTGCAGCTGACATGCACCCGTGGGGATGACCCCTCTGTGAGTGAGTCAGCCTCTGGGGTGAACCTTCCTGAGCGCCGCTGCAGGTGACATGCACCTGTGGGGATGACACCTCTCTGAGTGTGTCAGACTCTTGGGTGATCCTTACTGAGCATCGCTGCAGGTGACATGCACCCGTGGGGATGACACCTCTGTGAGTGAGTCAGCCTCTGGGGTAATCCTTACTGAGCATCGCTGCTGGTGACATGCACCCTTGGGGATGACACCTCTGTGGGTGAGTCAGCCTCTGGGGTGATCCTTACTAAGCACCGCTGCAGGTGACATGCATCCGTGGGGATGACACCTCTGTGGGTGAGTCAGCCTCTGGGGTGATCCTTACTAAGCACCGCTACAGGTATCATGCATCCATGGAGATGGCACCCCTGTGAGAAAGTTTGCCTTTGGGTTGATCCTTACTGAGCATCGCTGCAGGTGACATGCACCCATGGGGATGACACCCCTGTGAGTGAGTCAGCCTCTGGGGTGATCCTTACTGAGCACCGCTGCAGGTGACAGGCACCCTTGGGGATTTAACCCCTGTGAGTGAGTCAGCCTCTGAGGTGATCCTTACTGAGCACTGCTGCAGGTGACATGCACCCATGCGGATTTCACCCCAGTGGGTGAGTCAGCCTCTGGGGTGATCTTTACTGAGCACTGCTGCAGGTGACATGTGACCATGGGGATGACACCCCTGTGAGTGAGTCAGCCTCTGGGGTGATCCTTACTGAGCATCGCTGCAGGTGACATGCACCCATGGGGATGACAACTCTGTGGGTGAGTCAGCCTCTGGGGTGATCCTTACTGAGCACCGCTGCAGCTGACATGCACCCTTGGGGATGACACCTCTGTGGGTGAGACAGCCTCTGGATTGATCCTTGCTGAGCACCGCTGCAGGTGACATGCACCCGTGAGGATAACACCCCTGTGAGTGAGTCAGCCTCTGGGGTGATCCTTACTGAGCACTGCTGCAGGTGACATGCACCCTTGGGGATGACACCTCTATGGGTGAGACAGCCTCTGGGGTGATCCTTACTGAGCACCGCTGCAGGTGACATGCACCCGTGGGGATGACAACTCTGTGGGTGAGACAGCCTCTGGGGTGATCCTTACTGAGAACTGCTGCAGGTGACATGCACCCATGGGGATGACACCTCTGTGGGTGAGACAGCCTCTGGGGTGATCCTTACTGAGCACCGCTGCAGGTGACATGCACCCATGGGGATGACACCTCTGTGGGTGAGACAGCCTCTGGGGTGATCCTTACTGAGCACCGCTGCAGCTGACATGCACCCGTGGGGATGACCCCTCTGTGAGTGAGTCAGCCTCTGGGGTGATCCTTACTGAGCACCGCTGCAGGTTACGTGCTCCCATGAGGATGACACCCCTGTGAGTGAGTCAGCCTCTGGGGTGAACCTTCCTGAGCGCCGCTGCAGGTGACATGCACCTATGGGGATGACACCTCTCTGAGTGAGTCAGCCTCTGGGGTGATCCTTACTGAGCACTGCTGCAGGTGACATGCACCCTTGGGGATGACACCTCTCTGAGTGACTCTGCCTCTGGGGTGATCCTTACTGAGCACCGCTGCAGGTGACATGCACCCATGGGGATGACACCCCTGTAAGTGATTCAGCCTCTGGGGTGAACCTTCCTGAGCGCCGCTGCAGGTGACATGCACCTATGGGGATGACACGTCTCTGAGTGTGTCAGACTCTTGGGTGATCCTTACTGAGCATCGCTGCAGGTGACATGCACCCGTGGGGATGACACCTCTGTGAGTGAGTCAGCCTCTGGGGTGATCCTTACTGAGCACCGCTGCAGGTGACATGCACCCGTGGGGATGACACCTCTGTGAGTGAGAGTCAGCCTCTGGGGTAATCCTTACTGAGCATCGCTGCTGGTGACTTGCACCCATGGGGATGACACCCCTGTGAGTGAGTCAGCCTCTGGGGTGATCCTTACTAAGCACCGCTGCAGGTGACATACACCCATGGGGATCACACCCCTGTGAGTGAAACAGCCTCTGGGGTGATCCTTACTGAGCACTGCTGCAGGTGACAGGCACCCTTGGGGATTTCACCCCTGTGAGTGAGTCAGCCTCTGAGGTGATCCTTACTGAGCACCGCTGCAGGTGACATGCACCCTTGGGGATTTCACCCCTGTGGGTGAGTCAGCCTCTGGGGTGATCCTTACTGAGCACCGCTGCAGGTGACAGGCACCCTTGGGGATTTAACCCCTGTGAGTGAGTCAGCCTCTGAGGTGATCCTTACTGAGCACCGCTGCAGGTGACATGCACCCATGCGGATTTCACCCCAGTGGGTGAGTCAACCTCTGGGGTGATCCTTACTGAGCACCGCTGCAGGTGACAAGCACCTGTGCCTATGACACCCCTGTGAGTGAGTCAGCCTCTGGGGTGATCCTTACTGAGCAAAGCTGCAGGTGACATGAACCCATGAGGATGACACCCCTGTGAGTGAGTCAGCCTCTGGGGTGATCCTTACTGAGCACCGCTGCAGGTGACATGCACCCGTGGGGATGACACCCCTGTGAGTGAGTCAGCCTCTGGTGTGATCCTTACTGAGCACCGCTGCAGATGACAAGCACCCATGGGGATGACACCCCTGTGAGTGAGTCAGCTTCTGGGGTGATCCTTAATGAGCATCACTGCAGGTGACATGCACCCATGGAGATGACAAATCTGTGAGTGAGTCACCCTCTGGGGTGATCCTTACTGAGCACCGCTGCAGGTCGCATGCACCCATGGGGATGACACCCCTGTGGGTGAGTCAGCCTCTGGGGTGATCCTTACTGAGCACTGCTGCAGTTGACATGCACCCATGGGGATGACACCTCTGTGAGTGAGTCAGTCTCTGGGGTGATCCTTACTGAGCACTGCTGCAGGTGACATGCACCCGTGGGGATGACACCCCTGTGGGTGAGTCAGCCTCTGTGGTGATCCTTACTGAGCACCGCTGCAGGTGACATGCACCCGTGGGGATGACACCCCTGTGAGTGAGTCAGCCTCTGGGGTGATCCTTACTGAGATTCGCTGCAGGTGACATGCACCCATGGGGATTTCACCCCTGTGGGTGAGTCAACCTCTGGGGTGATCCTTACTGAGAACCGCTGCAGGTGACATGCACCCATGGGGATGACACCTCTGTGGGTGAGACAGCCTCTGGGGTGATCGTTACTGAGCACCGCTGCAGGTGACATGCACCCATGGGAATGACACCCCTGTAAGTGATTCAGCCTCTGGGGTGACCCTTACTGAGCACCGCTGCAGGTGACATGCACCCATGAGGATAACACCCCTGTGAGTGAGTCAGCCTCTGGGGTGATCCTTACTGAGCACTGCTGCAGGTGACATGCACCCATGGGGATGACACCCCTGTGGGTGAGTCTGCCTCTGGGGTGATCCTTACTGAGAACCACTGCAGGTGACATGTGACCATGGGGATGACACCCCTGTGAGTGAGTCAGCCTCTGGGGTGATCCTTACTGAGCATCGCTGCAGGTGACATGCACCCTTGGGGATGACACCTCTCTGAGTGACTCTGCCTCTGGGGTGATCCTTTCTGAGCACCGCTGCAGGTGACATGCACCTGTTGGGATGACACCCCTGTGGATGAGTCAGCCTCTGGGGTGACCCTTACTGAGCAGCGCTGCAGGTGACATGCACCCGTGGGGATGACACCCCTGTGCGTGAGTCAGTGTCTAGGGTGATCCTTACTGAGCACCGCTGCAGGTGACATGCACCCATGGGGATGACACCCCTGTAAGTGATTCAGCCTCTGGGGTGACCCTTACTGAGCACCGCTGCAGGTGACATGCACCCATGAGGATAACACCCCTGTGAGTGAGTCAGCCTCTGGGGTGATCCTTACTGAGCACTGCTGCAGGTGACATGCACCCTTGGGGATGACACCCCTGTGGGTGAGTCTGCCTCCTGGGTGATCCTTACTGAGAACCGCTGCAGGTGACATGTGACCATGGGGATGACACCCCTGTGAGTGAGTCAGCCTCTGGGGTGATCCTTACTGAGCATCGCTGCAGGTGACATGCACCCATGGGGATGACAACTCTGTGGGTGAGTCAGCCTCTGGGGTGATCCTTACTGAGCACCGCTGCAGCTGACATGCACCCGTGGGGATGACCCCTCTGTGAGTGAGTCAGCCTCTGGGGTGAACCTTCGTGAGCGCCGCTGCAGGTGACATGCACCTGTGGGGATGACACCTCTCTGAGTGTGTCAGACTCTTGGGTGATCCTTACTGAGCATCGCTGCAGGTGACATGCACCCGTGGGGATGACACCTCTGTGAGTGAGTCAGCCTCTGGGGTAATCCTTACTGAGCATCGCTGCTGGTGACATGCACCCTTGGGGATGACACCTCTGTGGGTGAGTCAGCCTCTGGGGTGATCCTTACTAAGCACCGCTGCAGGTGACATGCATCCGTGGGGATGACACCTCTGTGGGTGAGTCAGCCTCTGGGGTGATCCTTACTGAGCACCGCTGCCGGTGATATGCACCCATGGGGATGACATCTCTGTGAGTGAGTCAGCCTCTGGGGTGATCCTTACTAAGCACCGCTACAGGTATCATGCATCCATGGAGATGGCACCCCTGTGAGAAAGTTTGCCTTTGGGTTGATCCTTACTGAGCATCGCTGCAGGTGACATGCACCCATGGGGATGACACCCCTGTGAGTGAGTCAGCCTCTGGGGTGATCCTTACTGAGCACCGCTGCAGGTGACAGGCACCCTTGGGGATTTAACCCCTGTGAGTGAGTCAGCCTCTGAGGTGATCCTTACTGAGCACTGCTGCAGGTGACATGCACCCATGCGGATTTCACCCCAGTGGGTGAGTCAGCCTCTGGGGTGATCTTTACTGAGCACTGCTGCAGGTGACATGCACCCTTGGGGATGACACGTCTGTGGGTGAGACAGCCTCTGGATTGATCCTTGCTGAGCACCGCTGCAGGTGACATGCACCCGTGAGGATAAACACCCCTGAGAGTGAGTCAGCCTCTGGGGTGATCCTTACTGAGCACTGCTGCAGGTGACATGCACCCTTGGGGATGACACCTCTGTGGGTGAGACAGCCTCTGGGGTGATCCTTACTGAGCACCGCTGCAGGTGACATGCACCCGTGGGGATGACAACTCTGTGGGTGAGACAGCCTCTGGATTGATCCTTGCTGAGCACCGCTGCACGTGACATGCCCCCATGGGGATGACACCTCTGTGGGTGAGACAGCCTCTGGGGTGATCCTTACTGAGCACCGCTGCAGCTGACATGCACCCGTGGGGATGACCCCTCTGTGAGTGAGTCAGCCTCTGGGGTGATCCTTACTGAGCACCGCTGCAGGTTACGTGCTCCCATGAGGATGACACCCCTGTGAGTGAGTCAGCCTCTGGGGTGAACCTTCCTGAGCGCCGCTGCAGGTGACATGCACCTATGGGGATGACACCTCTCTGAGTGAGTCAGCCTCTGGGGTGATCCTTACTGAGCACTGCTGCAGGTGACATGCACCCTTGGGGATGACACCTCTCTGAGTGACTCTGCCTCTGGGGTGATCCTTTCTGAGCACCGCTGCAGGTGACATGCACCTGTTGGGATGACACCCCTGTGGATGAGTCAGCCTCTGGGGTGACCCTTACTGAGCAGCGCTGCAGGTGACATGCACCCGTGGGGATGACACCCCTGTGCGTGAGTCAGTCTCTAGGGTGATCCTTACTGAGCACCGCTGCAGGTGACATGCACCCATGGGGATGACACCCCTGTAAGTGATTCAGCCTCTGGGGTGACCCTTACTGAGCACCGCTGCAGGTGACATGCACCCATGAGGATAACACCCCTGTGGATGAGTCAGCCTCTGGGGTGATCCTTACTGAGCACTGCTGCAGGTGACATGCACCCTTGGGGATGACACCCCTGTGGGTGAGTCTGCCTCTGGGGTGATCCTTACTGAGAACCGCTGCAGGTGACATGTGACCATGGGGATGACACCCCTGTGAGTGAGTCAGCCTCTGGGGTGATCCTTACTGAGCATCGCTGCAGGTGACATGCACCCATGGGGATGACAACTCTGTGGGTGAGTCAGCCTCTGGGGTGATCCTTACTGAGCACCGCTGCAGCTGACATGCACCCGTGGGGATGACCCCTCTGTGAGTGAGTCAGCCTCTGAGGTGATCCTTACTGAGCACCGCTGCAGGTGACATGCACCCATGAGGATGACACCCCTGTGAGTGAGTCAGCCTCTGGGGTGAACCTTCCTGAGCGCCGCTGCAGGTGACATGCACCTATGGGGATGACACCTCTCTGAGTGTGTCAGCCTCTTGGGTGATCCTTACTGAGCATCGCTGCAGGTGACATGCACCCGTGGGGATGACACCTCTGTGAGTGAGTCAGCCTCTGGGGTGATCCTTACTGAGCACCGCTGTAGGTGACATGCACCCGTGGGGATGACACCTCTGTGAGTGAGTCAGCCTCTGGGGTAATCCTTACTGAGCATCGCTGCTGGTCACTTGCACCCATGGGGATGACACCCCTGTGAGTGAGTCAGCCTCTGGGGTGATCCTTACTAAGCACCGCTGCAGGTGACATACACCCATGGGGATCACACCCCTGTGAGTGAGACAGCCTCTGGGGTGATCCTTACTGAGCACTGCTGCAGGTGACAGGCACCCTTGGGGATTTCACCCCTGTGAGTGAGTCAGCCTCTGAGGTGATCCTTACTGAGCACCGCTGCAGGTGACATGCACCCTTGGGGATTTCACCCCTGTGGGTGAGTCAGCCTCTGGGGTGATCCTTACTGAGCACCGCTGCAGGTGACAGGCACCCTTGGGGATTTAACCCCTGTGAGTGAGTCAGCCTCTGAGGTGATCCTTACTGAGCACCGCTGCAGGTGACATGCACCCATGCGGATTTCACCCCAGTGGGTGAGTCAACCTCTGGGGTGATCCTTACTGAGCACCGCTGCAGGTGACAAGCACCTGTGCCTATGACACCCCTGTGAGTGAGTCAGCCTCTGGGGTGATCCTTACTGAGCAAAGCTGCAGGTGACATGAACCCATGAGGATAACACCCCTGTGAGTGAGTCAGCCTCTGGGGTGATCCTTACTGAGCACCGCTGCAGGTGACATGCACCCGTGGGGATGACACCCCTGTGAGTGAGTCAGCCTCTGGTGTGATCCTTACTGAGCACCGCTGCAGATGACAAGCACCCATGGGGATGACACCCCTGTGAGTGAGTCAGCTTCTGGGGTGATCCTTAATGAGCATCACTGCAGGTGACATGCACCCATGGAGATGACAAATCTGTGAGTGAGTCACCCTCTGGGGTGATCCTTACTGAGCACCGCTGCAGGTCGCATGCACCCATGGGGATGACACCCCTGTGGGTGAGTCAGCCTCTGGGGTGATCCTTACTGAGCACTGCTGCAGTTGACATGCACCCATGGGGATGACACCTCTGTGAGTGAGTCAGTCTCTGGGGTGATCCTTACTGAGCACTGCTGCAGGTGACATGCACCCGTGGGGATGACACCCCTGTGGGTGAGTCAGCCTCTGTGGTGATCCTTACTGAGCACCGCTGCAGGTGACATGCACCCGTGGGGATGACACCCCTGTGAGTGAGTCAGCCTCTGGGGTGATCCTTACTGAGCTTCGCTGCAGGTGACATGCACCCATGGGGATTTCACCCCTGTGGGTGAGTCAACCTCTGGGGTGATCCTTACTGAGAACCGCTGCAGGTGACATGCACCCATGGGGATGACACCTCTGTGGGTGAGACAGCCTCTGGGGTGATCGTTACTGAGCACCGCTGCAGGTGACATGCACCCATGGGAATGACACCCCTGTAAGTGATTCAGCCTCTGGGGTGACCCTTACTGAGCACCGCTGCAGGTGACATGCACCCATGAGGATAACACCCCTGTGAGTGAGTCAGCCTCTGGGGTGATCCTTACTGAGCACTGCTGCAGGTGACATGCACCCATGGGGATGACACCCCTGTGGGTGAGTCTGCCTCTGGGGTGATCCTTACTGAGAACCACTGCAGGTGACATGTGACCATGGGGATGACACCCCTGTGAGTGAGTCAGCCTCTGGGGTGATCCTTACTGAGCATCGCTGCAGGTGACATGCACCCTTGGGGATGACACCTCTCTGAGTGACTCTGCCTCTGGGGTGATCCTTTCTGAGCACCGCTGCAGGTGACATGCACCTGTTGGGATGACACCCCTGTGGATGAGTCAGCCTCTGGGGTGACCCTTACTGAGCAGCGCTGCAGGTGACATGCACCCGTGGGGATGACACCCCTGTGCGTGAGTCAGTCTCTAGGGTGATCCTTACTGAGCACCGCTGCAGGTGACATGCACCCATGGGGATGACACCCCTGTAAGTGATTCAGCCTCTGGGGTGACCCTTACTGAGCACCGCTGCAGGTGACATGCACCCATGAGGATAACACCCCTGTGAGTGAGTCAGCCTCTGGGGTGATCCTTACTGAGCACTGCTGCAGGTGACATGCACCCTTGGGGATTACACCCCTGTGGGTGAGTCTGCCTCCTGGGTGATCCTTACTGAGAACCGCTGCAGGTGACATGTGACCATGGGGATGACACCCCTGTGAGTGAGTCAGCCTCTGGGGTGATCCTTACTGAGCATCGCTGCAGGTGACATGCACCCATGGGGATGACAACTCTGTGGGTGAGTCAGCCTCTGGGGTGATCCTTACTGAGCACCGCTGCAGCTGACATGCACCCGTGGGGATGACCCCTCTGTGAGTGAGTCAGCCTCTGGGGTGAACCTTCCTGAGCGCCGCTGCAGGTGACATGCACCTGTGGGGATGACACCTCTCTGAGTGTGTCAGACTCTTGGGTGATCCTTACTGAGCATCGCTGCAGGTGACATGCACCCGTGGGGATGACACCTCTGTGAGTGAGTCAGCCTCTGGGGTAATCCTTACTGAGCATCGCTGCTGGTGACATGCACCCTTGGGGATGACACCTCTGTGGGTGAGTCAGCCTCTGGGGTGATCCTTACTAAGCACCGCTGCAGGTGACATGCATCCGTGGGGATGACACCTCTGTGGGTGAGTCAGCCTCTGGGGTGATCCTTACTGAGCACCGCTGCCGGTGATATGCACCCATGGGGATGACATCTCTGTGAGTGAGTCAGCCTCTGGGGTGATCCTTACTAAGCACCGCTACAGGTATCATGCATCCATGGAGATGGCACCCCTGTGAGAAAGTTTGCCTTTGGGTTGATCCTTACTGAGCATCGCTGCAGGTGACATGCACCCATGGGGATGACACCCCTGTGAGTGAGTCAGCCTCTGGGGTGATCCTTACTGAGCACCGCTGCAGGTGACAGGCACCCTTGGGGATTTAACCCCTGTGAGTGAGTCAGCCTCTGAGGTGATCCTTACTGAGCACTGCTGCAGGTGACATGCACCCATGCGGATTTCACCCCAGTGGGTGAGTCAGCCTCTGGGGTGATCTTTACTGAGCACTGCTGCAGGTGACATGCACCCTTGGGGATGACACGTCTGTGGGTGAGACAGCCTCTGGATTGATCCTTGCTGAGCACCGCTGCAGGTGACATGCACCCGTGAGGATAAACACCCCTGAGAGTGAGTCAGCCTCTGGGGTGATCCTTACTGAGCACTGCTGCAGGTGACATGCACCCTTGGGGATGACACCTCTGTGGGTGAGACAGCCTCTGGGGTGATCCTTACTGAGCACCGCTGCAGGTGACATGCACCCGTGGGGATGACAACTCTGTGGGTGAGACAGCCTCTGGATTGATCCTTGCTGAGCACCGCTGCACGTGACATGCCCCCATGGGGATGACACCTCTGTGGGTGAGACAGCCTCTGGGGTGATCCTTACTGAGCACCGCTGCAGCTGACATGCACCCGTGGGGATGACCCCTCTGTGAGTGAGTCAGCCTCTGGGGTGATCCTTACTGAGCACCGCTGCAGGTTACGTGCTCCCATGAGGATGACACCCCTGTGAGTGAGTCAGCCTCTGGGGTGAACCTTCCTGAGCGCCGCTGCAGGTGACATGCACCTATGGGGATGACACCTCTCTGAGTGAGTCAGCCTCTGGGGTGATCCTTACTGAGCACTGCTGCAGGTGACATGCACCCTTGGGGATGACACCTCTCTGAGTGACTCTGCCTCTGGGGTGATCCTTTCTGAGCACCGCTGCAGGTGACATGCACCTGTTGGGATGACACCCCTGTGGATGAGTCAGCCTCTGGGGTGACCCTTACTGAGCAGCGCTGCAGGTGACATGCACCCGTGGGGATGACACCCCTGTGCGTGAGTCAGTCTCTAGGGTGATCCTTACTGAGCACCGCTGCAGGTGACATGCACCCATGGGGATGACACCCCTGTAAGTGATTCAGCCTCTGGGGTGACCCTTACTGAGCACCGCTGCAGGTGACATGCACCCATGAGGATAACACCCCTGTGGATGAGTCAGCCTCTGGGGTGATCCTTACTGAGCACTGCTGCAGGTGACATGCACCCTTGGGGATGACACCCCTGTGGGTGAGTCTGCCTCTGGGGTGATCCTTACTGAGAACCGCTGCAGGTGACATGTGACCATGGGGATGACACCCCTGTGAGTGAGTCAGCCTCTGGGGTGATCCTTACTGAGCATCGCTGCAGGTGACATGCACCCATGGGGATGACAACTCTGTGGGTGAGTCAGCCTCTGGGGTGATCCTTACTGAGCACCGCTGCAGCTGACATGCACCCGTGGGGATGACCCCTCTGTGAGTGAGTCAGCCTCTGAGGTGATCCTTACTGAGCACCGCTGCAGGTGACATGCACCCATGAGGATGACACCCCTGTGAGTGAGTCAGCCTCTGGGGTGAACCTTCCTGAGCGCCGCTGCAGGTGACATGCACCTATGGGGATGACACCTCTCTGAGTGTGTCAGCCTCTTGGGTGATCCTTACTGAGCATCGCTGCAGGTGACATGCACCCGTGGGGATGACACCTCTGTGAGTGAGTCAGCCTCTGGGGTGATCCTTACTGAGCACCGCTGTAGGTGACATGCACCCGTGGGGATGACACCTCTGTGAGTGAGTCAGCCTCTGGGGTAATCCTTACTGAGCATCGCTGCTGGTCACTTGCACCCATGGGGATGACACCCCTGTGAGTGAGTCAGCCTCTGGGGTGATCCTTACTAAGCACCGCTGCAGGTGACATACACCCATGGGGATCACACCCCTGTGAGTGAGACAGCCTCTGGGGTGATCCTTACTGAGCACTGCTGCAGGTGACAGGCACCCTTGGGGATTTCACCCCTGTGAGTGAGTCAGCCTCTGAGGTGATCCTTACTGAGCACCGCTGCAGGTGACATGCACCCTTGGGGATTTCACCCCTGTGGGTGAGTCAGCCTCTGGGGTGATCCTTACTGAGCACCGCTGCAGGTGACATGCACCCGTGGGGATGACCCCTCTGTGAGTGAGTCAGCCTCTGAGGTGATCCTTACTGAGCACCGCTGCAGGTGACTTGCACCCATGAGGATGACACCCCTGTGAGTGAGTCAGCCTCTGGGGTGAACCTTCCTGAGCGCCGCTGCTGGTGACATGCACCTATGGGGATGACACCTCTCTGAGTGTGTCAGACTCTTGGGTGATCCTTACTGAGCATCGCTGCAGGTGACATGCACCCGTGGGGATGACACCTCTGTGAGTGAGTCAGCCTCTGGGGTGATCCTTACTGAGCACCGCTGCAGGTGACATGCACCCGTGGGGATGACACCTCTGTGAGTGAGTCAGCCTCTGGGGTAATCCTTACTGAGCATCGCTGCTGGTGACTTGCACCCATGGGGATGACACCCCTGTGAGTGAGTCAGCCTCTGGGGTGATCCTTACTAAGCACCGCTGCAGGTGACATACACCCATGGGGATCACACCCCTGTGAGTGAGACAGCCTCTGGGGTGATCCTTACTGAGCACTGCTGCAGGTGACAGGCACCCTTGGGGATTTCACCCCTGTGAGTGAGTCAGCCTCTGAGGTGATCCTTACTGAGCACCGCTGCAGGTGACATGCACCCTTGGGGATTTCACCCCTGTGGGTGAGTCAGCCTCTGGGGTGATCCTTACTGAGCACCGCTGCAGGTGACAGGCACGCTTGGGGATTTAACCCCTGTGAGTGAGTCAGCCTCTGAGGTGATCCTTACTGAGCACCGCTGCAGGTGACATGCACCCATGGGGATGACACCCCTGTGGGTGAGATAGCTTCTTGGGTGATCCTTACTGAGCACAGCTGCAGGTGACATGCACCCATGGGGATGACACCTCTGTGGGTGAGTCAGCCTCTGGGGTGATTCTTACTGAGCACCGCTGCAAGTGACAAGCACCTGTGCGTATGACACCCCTGTGAGTGAGTCAGCCTCTGGGGTGATCCTTACTGAGCAAAGCTGCAGGTGACATGAACCCATGAGGATGACACCCCTGTGAGTGAGTCAGCCTCTGGGGTGATCCTTACTGAGCACCGCTGCAGGTGACATGCACCCGTGGGGATGACACCCCTGTGAGTGAGTCAGCCTCTGGGGTGATCCTTACTGAGCACTGCTGCAGGTGACATGCACCCATGGGGATGACACCTCTGTGAGTGAGTCAGTCTCTGGGGTGATCCTTACTGAGCACTGCTGCAGGTGACATGCACCCGTGGGGATGACACCCCTGTGGGTGAGTCAGCCTCTGTGGTGATCCTTACTGAGCACCGCTGCAGGTGACATGCACCCGTGGGGATGACACCCCTGTGAGTGAGTCAGCCTCTGGGGTGATCCTTACTGAGCTTCGCTGCAGGTGACATGCACCCATGGGGATTTCACCCCTGTGGGTGAGTCAACCTCTGGGGTGATCCTTACTGAGAACCGCTGCAGGTGACATGCACCCATGGGGATGACACCTCTGTTGGTGAGACAGCCTCTGGGGTGATCCTTACTGAGCACCGCTGCAGGTGACATGCACCCATGGGGATGACACCCCTGTAAGTGATTCAGCCTCTGGGGTGACCCTTACTGAGCACCGCTGCAGGTGACATGCACCCATGAGGATAACACCCCTGTGAGTGAGTCAGCCTCTGGGGTGACCCTTATTGAGCACCGCTGCAGGTGACATGCACCCATGAGGATGACACCTCTGTGAGTGAGTCAGCCTCTGGGGTGATCCTTACTGAGCACTGCTGCAGGTGACATGCACCCTTGGGGATGACACCTCTGTGGGTGAGACAGCCTCTGGATTGATCCTTGCTGAGCACCGCTGCAGGTGACATGCACCCGTGAGGATAACACCCCTGTGAGTGAGTCAGCCTCTGGGGTGATCCTTACTGAGCACTGCTGCAGGTGACATGCACCCTTGGGGATGACACCTCTGTGGGTGAGACAGCCTCTGGGGTGATCCTTACTGAGCACCGCTGCAGGTGACATGCACCCATGGGGATGACACCCCTGTAAGTCATTCAGCCTCTGGGGTGACCCTTACTGAGCACCGCTGCAGGTGACATGCACCCATGAGGATAACACCCCTGTGAGTGAGTCAGCCTCTGGGGTGATCCTTACTGAGCACTGCTGCAGGTGACATGCACCCTTGGGGATGACACCCCTGTGGGTGAGTCTGCCTCTGGGGTGATCCTTACTGAGAACCGCTGCAGGTGACATGTGACCATGGGGATGACACCCCTGTGAGTGAGTCAGCCTCTGGGGTGATCCTTACTGAGCATCGCTGCAGGTGACATGCACCCATGGGGATGACAACTCTGTGGGTGAGTCAGCCTCTGGGGTGATCCTTACTGAGCACCGCTGCAGCTGACATGCACCCTTGGGGATGACACCTCTGTGGGTGAGACAGCCTCTGGATTTGATCCTTGCTGAGCACCGCTGCAGGTGACATGCACCCGTGAGGATAACAACCCTGTGAGTGAGTCAGCCTCTGGGGTGATCCTTACTGAGCACTGCTGCAGGTGACATGCACCCTTGGGGATGACACCTCTATGGGTGAGACAGCCTCTGGGGTGATACTTACTGAGCACCGCTGCAGGTGACATGCACCCGTGGGGATGACAACTCTGTGGGTGAGACAGCCTCTGGGGTGATCCTTACTGAGAACTGCTGCAGGTGACATGCACCCATGGGGATGACACCTCTGTGGGTGAGACAGCCTCTGGGGTGATCCTTACTGAGCACCGCTGCAGGTGACATGCACCCATGGGGATGACACCTCTGTGGGTGAGACAGCCTCTGGGGTGATCCTTACTGAGCACCGCTGCAGCTGACATGCACCCGTGGGGATGACCCCTCTGTGAGTGAGTCAGCCTCTGGGGTGATCCTTACTGAGCACCGCTGCAGGTTACGTGCTCCCATGAGGATGACACCCCTGTGAGTGAGTCAGCCTCTGGGGTGAACCTTCCTGAGCGCCGCTGCAGGTGACATGCACCTATGGGGATGACACCTCTCTGAGTGAGTCAGCCTCTGGGGTGATCCTTATTGAGCACTGCTGCAGGTGACATGCACCCTTGGGGATGACACCTCTCTGAGTGACTCTGCCTCTGGGGTGATCCTTACTGAGCACCGCTGCAGGTGACATGCACCCATGGGGATGACACCCCTGTAAGTGATTCAGCCTCTGGGGTGAACCTTCCTGAGCGCCGCTGCAGGTGACATGCACCTATGGGGATGACACGTCTCTGAGTGTGTCAGACTCTTGGGTGATCCTTACTGAGCATCGCTGCAGGTGACATGCACCCGTGGGGATGACACCTCTGTGAGTGAGTCAGCCTCTGGGGTGATCCTTACTGAGCACCGCTGCAGGTGACATGCACCCGTGGGGATGACACCTCTGTGAGTGAGTCAGCCTCTGGGGTAATCCTTACTGAGCATCGCTGCTGGTGACTTGCACCCATGGGGATGACACCCCTGTGAGTGAGTCAGCCTCTGGGGTGATCCTTACTAAGCACCGCTGCAGGTGACATACACCCATGGGGATCACACCCCTGTGAGTGAAACAGCCTCTGAGGTGATCCTTACTGAGCACCGCTGCAGGTGACATGCACCCTTGGGGATTTCACCCCTGTGGGTGAGTCAGCCTCTGGGGTGATCCTTACTGAGCACCGCTGCAGGTGACAGGCACCCTTGGGGATTTAACCCCTGTGAGTGAGTCAGCCTCTCAGGTGATCCTTACTGAGCACCGCTGCAGGTGACATGCACCCATGCGGATTTCACCCCAGTGGGTGAGTCAACCTCTGGGGTGATCCTTACTGAGCACCGCTGCAGGTGACAAGCACCTGTGCCTATGACACCCCTGTGAGTGAGTCAGCCTCTGGGGTGATCCTTACTGAGCAAAGCTGCAGGTGACATGAACCCATGAGGATGACACCCCTGTGAGTGAGTCAGCCTCTGGGGTGATCCTTACTGAGCACCGCTGCAGGTGACATGCACCCGTGGGGATGACACCCCTGTGAGTGAGTCAGCCTCTGGTGTGATCCTTACTGAGCACCGCTGCAGATGACAAGCACCCATGGGGATGACACCCCTGTGAGTGAGTCAGCTTCTGGGGTGATCCTTAATGAGCATCACTGCAGGTGACATGCACCCATGGAGATGACAAATCTGTGAGTGAGTCACCCTCTGGGGTGATCCTTACTGAGCACCGCTGCAGGTCGCATGCACCCATGGGGATGACACCCCTGTGGGTGAGTCAGCCTCTGGGGTGATCCTTACTGAGCACTGCTGCAGGTGACATGCACCCATGGGGATGACACCTCTGTGAGTGAGTCAGTCTCTGGGGTGATCCTTACTGAGCACTGCTGCAGGTGACATGCACCCGTGGGGATGACACCCCTGTGGGTGAGTCAGCCTCTGTGGTGATCCTTACTGAGCACCGCTGCAGGTGACATGCACCCGTGGGGATGACACCCCTGTGAGTGAGTCAGCCTCTGGGGTGATCCTTACTGAGCTTCGCTGCAGGTGACATGCACCCATGGGGATTTCACCCCTGTGGGTGAGTCAACCTCTGGGGTGATCCTTACTGAGAACCGCTGCAGGTGACATGCACCCATGGGGATGACACCTCTGTGGGTGAGACAGCCTCTGGGGTGATCGTTACTGAGCACCGCTGCAGGTGACATGCACCCATGGGAATGACACCCCTGTAAGTGATTCAGCCTCTGGGGTGACCCTTACTGAGCACCGCTGCAGGTGACATGCACCCATGAGGATAACACCCCTGTGAGTGAGTCAGCCTCTGGGGTGATCCTTACTGAGCACTGCTGCAGGTGACATGCACCCTTGGGGATGACACCCCTGTGGGTGAGTCTGCCTCTGGGGTGATCCTTACTGAGAACCACTGCAGGTGACATGTGACCATGGGGATGACACCCCTGTGAGTGAGTCAGCCTCTGGGGTGATCCTTACTGAGCATCGCTGCAGGTGACATGCACCCTTGGGGATGACACCTCTCTGAGTGACTCTGCCTCTGGGGTGATCCTTTCTGAGCACCGCTGCAGGTGACATGCACCTGTTGGGATGACACCCCTGTGGATGAGTCAGCCTCTGGGGTGACCCTTACTGAGCAGCGCTGCAGGTGACATGCACCCGTGGGGATGACACCCCTGTGCGTGAGTCAGTCTCTAGGGTGATCCTTACTGAGCACCGCTGCAGGTGACATGCACCCATGGGGATGACACCCCTGTAAGTGATTCAGCCTCTGGGGTGACCCTTACTGAGCACCGCTGCAGGTGACATGCACCCATGAGGATAACACCCCTGTGAGTGAGTCAGCCTCTGGGGTGATCCTTACTGAGCACTGCTGCAGGTGACATGCACCCTTGGGGATGACACCCCTGTGGGTGAGTCTGCCTCCTGGGTGATCCTTACTGAGAACCGCTGCAGGTGACATGTGACCATGGGGATGACACCCCTGTGAGTGAGTCAGCCTCTGGGGTGATCCTTACTGAGCATCGCTGCAGGTGACATGCACCCATGGGGATGACAACTCTGTGGGTGAGTCAGCCTCTGGGGTGATCCTTACTGAGCACCGCTGCAGCTGACATGCACCCGTGGGGATGACCCCTCTGTGAGTGAGTCAGCCTCTGGGGTGAACCTTCCTGAGCGCCGCTGCAGGTGACATGCACCTGTGGGGATGACACCTCTCTGAGTGTGTCAGACTCTTGGGTGATCCTTACTGAGCATCGCTGCAGGTGACATGCACCCGTGGGGATGACACCTCTGTGAGTGAGTCAGCCTCTGGGGTAATCCTTACTGAGCATCGCTGCTGGTGACATGCACCCTTGGGGATGACACCTCTGTGGGTGAGTCAGCCTCTGGGGTGATCCTTACTAAGCACCGCTGCAGGTGACATGCATCCGTGGGGATGACACCTCTGTGGGTGAGTCAGCCTCTGGGGTGATCCTTACTGAGCACCGCTGCCGGTGATATGCACCCATGGGGATGACATCTCTGTGAGTGAGTCAGCCTCTGGGGTGATCCTTACTAAGCACCGCTACAGGTATCATGCATCCATGGAGATGGCACCCCTGTGAGAAAGTTTGCCTTTGGGTTGATCCTTACTGAGCATCGCTGCAGGTGACATGCACCCATGGGGATGACACCCCTGTGAGTGAGTCAGCCTCTGGGGTGATCCTTACTGAGCACCGCTGCAGGTGACAGGCACCCTTGGGGATTTAACCCCTGTGAGTGAGTCAGCCTCTGAGGTGATCCTTACTGAGCACTGCTGCAGGTGACATGCACCCATGCGGATTTCACCCCAGTGGGTGAGTCAGCCTCTGGGGTGATCTTTACTGAGCACTGCTGCAGGTGACATGCACCCTTGGGGATGACACGTCTGTGGGTGAGACAGCCTCTGGATTGATCCTTGCTGAGCACCGCTGCAGGTGACATGCACCCGTGAGGATAAACACCCCTGAGAGTGAGTCAGCCTCTGGGGTGATCCTTACTGAGCACCGCTGCAGGTTACGTGCTCCCATGAGGATGACACCCCTGTGAGTGAGTCAGCCTCTGGGGTGAACCTTCCTGAGCGCCGCTGCAGGTGACATGCACCTATGGGGATGACACCTCTCTGAGTGAGTCAGCCTCTGGGGTGATCCTTACTGAGCACTGCTGCAGGTGACATGCACCCTTGGGGATGACACCTCTCTGAGTGACTCTGCCTCTGGGGTGATCCTTTCTGAGCACCGCTGCAGGTGACATGCACCTGTTGGGATGACACCCCTGTGGATGAGTCAGCCTCTGGGGTGACCCTTACTGAGCAGCGCTGCAGGTGACATGCACCCGTGGGGATGACACCCCTGTGCGTGAGTCAGTCTCTAGGGTGATCCTTACTGAGCACCGCTGCAGGTGACATGCACCCATGGGGATGACACCCCTGTAAGTGATTCAGCCTCTGGGGTGACCCTTACTGAGCACCGCTGCAGGTGACATGCACCCATGAGGATAACACCCCTGTGGATGAGTCAGCCTCTGGGGTGATCCTTACTGAGCACTGCTGCAGGTGACATGCACCCTTGGGGATGACACCCCTGTGGGTGAGTCTGCCTCTGGGGTGATCCTTACTGAGAACCGCTGCAGGTGACATGTGACCATGGGGATGACACCCCTGTGAGTGAGTCAGCCTCTGGGGTGATCCTTACTGAGCATCGCTGCAGGTGACATGCACCCATGGGGATGACAACTCTGTGGGTGAGTCAGCCTCTGGGGTGATCCTTACTGAGCACCGCTGCAGCTGACATGCACCCGTGGGGATGACCCCTCTGTGAGTGAGTCAGCCTCTGAGGTGATCCTTAATGAGCACCGCTGCAGGTGACATGCACCCATGAGGATGACACCCCTGTGAGTGAGTCAGCCTCTGGGGTGAACCTTCCTGAGCGCCGCTGCAGGTGACATGCACCTATGGGGATGACACCTCTCTGAGTGTGTCAGCCTCTTGGGTGATCCTTACTGAGCATCGCTGCAGGTGACATGCACCCGTGGGGATGACACCTCTGTGAGTGAGTCAGCCTCTGGGGTGATCCTTACAGAGCACCGCTGCAGGTGACATGCACCTGTTGGGATGACACCCCTGTGGATGAGTCAGCCTCTGGGGTGACCCTTACTGAGCAGCGCTGCAGGTGACATGCACCCGTGGGGATGACACCCCTGTGCGTGAGTCAGTCTCTAGGGTGATCCTTACTGAGCACCGCTGCAGGTGACATGCACCCATGGGGATGACACCCCTGTAAGTGATTCAGCCTCTGGGGTGACCCTTACTGAGCACCGCTGCAGGTGACATGCACCCATGAGGATAACACCCCTGTGGATGAGTCAGCCTCTGGGGTGATCCTTACTGAGCACTGCTGCAGGTGACATGCACCCTTGGGGATGACACCCCTGTGGGTGAGTCTGCCTCTGGGGTGATCCTTACTGAGAACCGCTGCAGGTGACATGTGACCATGGGGATGACACCCCTGTGAGTGAGTCAGCCTCTGGGGTGATCCTTACTGAGCATCGCTGCAGGTGACATGCACCCATGGGGATGACAACTCTGTGGGTGAGTCAGCCTCTGGGGTGATCCTTACTGAGCACCGCTGCAGCTGACATGCACCCATGAGGATGACACCCCTGTGAGTGAGTCAGCCTCTGGGGTGAACCTTCCTGAGCGCCGCTGCAGGTGACATGCACCTATGGGGATGACACCTCTCTGAGTGTGTCAGCCTCTTGGGTGATCCTTACTGAGCATCGCTGCAGGTGACATGCACCCGTGGGGATGACACCTCTGTGAGTGAGTCAGCCTCTGGGGTGATCCTTACTGAGCACCGCTGTAGGTGACATGCACCCGTGGGGATGACACCTCTGTGAGTGAGTCAGCCTCTGGGGTAATCCTTACTGAGCATCGCTGCTGGTGACTTGCACCCATGGGGATGACACCCCTGTGAGTGAGTCAGCCTCTGGGGTGATCCTTACTAAGCACCGCTGCAGGTGACATACACCCATGGGGATCACACCCCTGTGAGTGAGACAGCCTCTGGGGTGATCCTTACTGAGCACTGCTGCAGGTGACAGGCACCCTTGGGGATTTCACCCCTGTGAGTGAGTCAGCCTCTGAGGTGATCCTTACTGAGCACCGCTGCAGGTGACATGCACCCTTGGGGATTTCACCCCTGTGGGTGAGTCAGCCTCTGGGGTGATCCTTACTGAGCACCGCTGCAGGTGACATGCACCCGTGGGGATGACCCCTCTGTGAGTGAGTCAGCCTCTGAGGTGATCCTTACTGAGCACCGCTGCAGGTGACTTGCACCCATGAGGATGACACCCCTGTGAGTGAGTCAGCCTCTGGGGTGAACCTTCCTGAGCGCCGCTGCTGGTGACATGCACCTATGGGGATGACACCTCTCTGAGTGTGTCAGACTCTTGGGTGATCCTTACTGAGCATCGCTGCAGGTGACATGCACCCGTGGGGATGACACCTCTGTGAGTGAGTCAGCCTCTGGGGTGATCCTTACTGAGCACCGCTGCAGGTGACATGCACCCGTGGGGATGACACCTCTGTGAGTGAGTCAGCCTCTGGGGTAATCCTTACTGAGCATCGCTGCTGGTGACTTGCACCCATGGGGATGACACCCCTGTGAGTGAGTCAGCCTCTGGGGTGATCCTTACTAAGCACCGCTGCAGGTGACATACTCCCATGGGGATCACACCCCTGTGAGTGAGACAGCCTCTGGGGTGATCCTTACTGAGCACTGCTGCAGGTGACAGGCACCCTTGGGGATTTCACCCCTGTGAGTGAGTCAGCCTCTGAGATGATCCTTACTGAGCACCGCTGCAGGTGACATGCACCCTTGGGGATTTCACCCCTGTGGGTGAGTCAGCCTCTGGGGTGATCCTTACTGAGCACCGCTGCAGGTGACAGGCACGCTTGGGGATTTAACCCCTGTGAGTGAGTCAGCCTCTGAGGTGATCCTTACTGAGCACCGCTGCAGGTGACATGCACCCATGCGGATTTCACCCCAGTGGGTGAGTCAACCTCTGGGGTGATCCTTACTGAGCACCGCTGCAGGTGACATGCACCCATGGGGATGACACCTCTCTGAGTGAGTCAGCCTCTGGGGTGATCCTTACTGAGCACCGCTGCAGGTGACATGCACCCATGGGGATGACACCCCTGTGGGTGAGATAGCTTCTTGGGTGATCCTTACTGAGCACAGCTGCAGGTGACATGCACCCATGGGGATGACACCTCTGTGGGTGAGTCAGCCTCTGGGGTGATTCTTACTGAGCACCGCTGCAAGTGACAAGCACCTGTGCGTATGACACCCCTGTGAGTGAGTCAGCCTCTGGGGTGATCCTTACTGAGCAAAGCTGCAGGTGACATGAACCCATGAGGATGACACCCCTGTGAGTGAGTCAGCCTCTGGGGTGATCCTTACTGAGCACCGCTGCAGGTGACATGCACCCGTGGGGATGACACCCCTGTGAGTGAGTCAGCCTCTGGGGTGATCCTTACTGAGCACTGCTGCAGGTGACATGCACCCATGGGGATGACACCTCTGGGAGTGAGTCAGTCTCTGGGGTGATCCTTACTGAGCACTGCTGCAGGTGACATGCACCCGTGGGGATGACACCCCTGTGGGTGAGTCAGCCTCTGTGGTGATCCTTACTGAGCACCGCTGCAGGTGACATGCACCCGTGGGGATGACACCCCTGTGAGTGAGTCAGCCTCTGGGGTGATCCTTACTGAGCATCGCTGCAGGTGACATGCACCCATGAGGATAACACCCCTGTGAGTGAGTCAGCCTCTGGGGTGATCCTTACTGAGCACTGCTGCAGGTGACATGCACCCTTGGGGATGACACCCCTGTGGGTGAGTCTGCCTCTGGGGTGATCCTTACTGAGAACCGCTGCAGGTGACATGTGACCATGGGGATGACACCCCTGTGAGTGAGTCAGCCTCTGGGGTGATCCTTACTGAGCATCGCTGCAGGTGACATGCACCCATGGGGATGACAACTCTGTGGGTGAGTCAGCCTCTGGGGTGATCCTTACTGAGCACCGCTGCAGCTGACATGCACCCTTGGGGATGACACCTCTGTGGGTGAGACAGCCTCTGGATTGATCCTTGCTGAGCACCGCTGCAGGTGACATGCACCCGTGAGGATAACACCCCTGTGAGTGAGTCAGCCTCTGGGGTGATCCTTACTGAGCACTGCTGCAGGTGACATGCACCCTTGGGGATGACACCTCTATGGGTGAGACAGCCTCTGGGGTGATCCTTACTGAGCACCGCTGCAGGTGACATGCACCCGTGGGGATGACAACTCTGTGGGTGAGACAGCCTCTGGGGTGATCCTTACTGAGAACTGCTGCAGGTGACATGCACCCATGGGGATGACACCTCTGTGGGTGAGACAGCCTCTGGGGTGATCCTTACTGAGCACCGCTGCAGGTGACATGCACCCATGGGGATGACACCTCTGTGGGTGAGACAGCCTCTGGGGTGATCCTTACTGAGCACCGCTGCAGCTGACATGCACCCGTGGGGATGACCCCTCTGTGAGTGAGTCAGCCTCTGGGGTGATCCTTACTGAGCACCGCTGCAGGTTACGTGCTCCCATGAGGATGACACCCCTGTGAGTGAGTCAGCCTCTGGGGTGAACCTTCCTGAGCGCCGCTGCAGGTGACATGCACCTATGGGGATGACACCTCTCTGAGTGAGTCAGCCTCTGGGGTGATCCTTACTGAGCACTGCTGCAGGTGACATGCACCCTTGGGGATGACACCTCTCTGAGTGACTCTGCCTCTGGGGTGATCCTTACTGAGCACCGCTGCAGGTGACATGCACCCATGGGGATGACACCCCTGTAAGTGATTCAGCCTCTGGGGTGAACCTTCCTGAGCGCCGCTGCAGGTGACATGCACCTATGGGGATGACACGTCTCTGAGTGTGTCAGACTCTTGGGTGATCCTTACTGAGCATCGCTGCAGGTGACATGCACCCGTGGGGATGACACCTCTGTGAGTGAGTCAGCCTCTGGGGTGATCCTTACTGAGCACCGCTGCAGGTGACATGCACCCGTGGGGATGACACCTCTGTGAGTGAGAGTCAGCCTCTGGGGTAATCCTTACTGAGCATCGCTGCTGGTGACTTGCACCCATGGGGATGACACCCCTGTGAGTGAGTCAGCCTCTGGGGTGATCCTTACTAAGCACCGCTGCAGGTGACATACACCCATGGGGATCACACCCCTGTGAGTGAAACAGCCTCTGGGGTGATCCTTACTGAGCACTGCTGCAGGTGACAGGCACCCTTGGGGATTTCACCCCTGTGAGTGAGTCAGCCTCTGAGGTGATCCTTACTGAGCACCGCTGCAGGTGACATGCACCCTTGGGGATTTCACCCCTGTGGGTGAGTCAGCCTCTGGGGTGATCCTTACTGAGCACCGCTGCAGGTGACAGGCACCCTTGGGGATTTAACCCCTGTGAGTGAGTCAGCCTCTGAGGTGATCCTTACTGAGCACCGCTGCAGGTGACATGCACCCATGCGGATTTCACCCCAGTGGGTGAGTCAACCTCTGGGGTGATCCTTACTGAGCACCGCTGCAGGTGACAAGCACCTGTGCCTATGACACCCCTGTGAGTGAGTCAGCCTCTGGGGTGATCCTTACTGAGCAAAGCTGCAGGTGACATGAACCCATGAGGATGACACCCCTGTGAGTGAGTCAGCCTCTGGGGTGATCCTTACTGAGCACCGCTGCAGGTGACATGCACCCGTGGGGATGACACCCCTGTGAGTGAGTCAGCCTCTGGTGTGATCCTTACTGAGCACCGCTGCAGATGACAAGCACCCATGGGGATGACACCCCTGTGAGTGAGTCAGCTTCTGGGGTGATCCTTAATGAGCATCACTGCAGGTGACATGCACCCATGGAGATGACAAATCTGTGAGTGAGTCACCCTCTGGGGTGATCCTTACTGAGCACCGCTGCAGGTCGCATGCACCCATGGGGATGACACCCCTGTGGGTGAGTCAGCCTCTGGGGTGATCCTTACTGAGCACTGCTGCAGGTGACATGCACCCATGGGGATGACACCTCTGTGAGTGAGTCAGTCTCTGGGGTGATCCTTACTGAGCACTGCTGCAGGTGACATGCACCCGTGGGGATGACACCCCTGTGGGTGAGTCAGCCTCTGTGGTGATCCTTACTGAGCACCGCTGCAGGTGACATGCACCCGTGGGGATGACACCCCTGTGAGTGAGTCAGCCTCTGGGGTGATCCTTACTGAGCTTCGCTGCAGGTGACATGCACCCATGGGGATTTCACCCCTGTGGGTGAGTCAACCTCTGGGGTGATCCTTACTGAGAACCGCTGCAGGTGACATGCACCCATGGGGATGACACCTCTGTGGGTGAGACAGCCTCTGGGGTGATCGTTACTGAGCACCGCTGCAGGTGACATGCACCCATGGGAATGACACCCCTGTAAGTGATTCAGCCTCTGGGGTGACCCTTACTGAGCACCGCTGCAGGTGACATGCACCCATGAGGATAACACCCCTGTGAGTGAGTCAGCCTCTGGGGTGATCCTTACTGAGCACTGCTGCAGGTGACATGCACCCTTGGGGATGACACCCCTGTGGGTGAGTCTGCCTCTGGGGTGATCCTTACTGAGAACCACTGCAGGTGACATGTGACCATGGGGATGACACCCCTGTGAGTGAGTCAGCCTCTGGGGTGATCCTTACTGAGCATCGCTGCAGGTGACATGCACCCTTGGGGATGACACCTCTCTGAGTGACTCTGCCTCTGGGGTGATCCTTTCTGAGCACCGCTGCAGGTGACATGCACCTGTTGGGATGACACCCCTGTGGATGAGTCAGCCTCTGGGGTGACCCTTACTGAGCAGCGCTGCAGGTGACATGCACCCGTGGGGATGACACCCCTGTGCGTGAGTCAGTCTCTAGGGTGATCCTTACTGAGCACCGCTGCAGGTGACATGCACCCATGGGGATGACACCCCTGTAAGTGATTCAGCCTCTGGGGTGACCCTTACTGAGCACCGCTGCAGGTGACATGCACCCATGAGGATAACACCCCTGTGAGTGAGTCAGCCTCTGGGGTGATCCTTACTGAGCACTGCTGCAGGTGACATGCACCCTTGGGGATGACACCCCTGTGGGTGAGTCTGCCTCCTGGGTGATCCTTACTGAGAACCGCTGCAGGTGACATGTGACCATGGGGATGACACCCCTGTGAGTGAGTCAGCCTCTGGGGTGATCCTTACTGAGCATCGCTGCAGGTGACATGCACCCATGGGGATGACAACTCTGTGGGTGAGTCAGCCTCTGGGGTGATCCTTACTGAGCACCGCTGCAGCTGACATGCACCCGTGGGGATGACCCCTCTGTGAGTGAGTCAGCCTCTGGGGTGAACCTTCCTGAGCGCCGCTGCAGGTGACATGCACCTGTGGGGATGACACCTCTCTGAGTGTGTCAGACTCTTGGGTGATCCTTACTGAGCATCGCTGCAGGTGACATGCACCCGTGGGGATGACACCTCTGTGAGTGAGTCAGCCTCTGGGGTAATCCTTACTGAGCATCGCTGCTGGTGACATGCACCCTTGGGGATGACACCTCTGTGGGTGAGTCAGCCTCTGGGGTGATCCTTACTAAGCACCGCTGCAGGTGACATGCATCCGTGGGGATGACACCTCTGTGGGTGAGTCAGCCTCTGGGGTGATCCTTACTGAGCACCGCTGCCGGTGATATGCACCCATGGGGATGACATCTCTGTGAGTGAGTCAGCCTCTGGGGTGATCCTTACTAAGCACCGCTACAGGTATCATGCATCCATGGAGATGGCACCCCTGTGAGAAAGTTTGCCTTTGGGTTGATCCTTACTGAGCATCGCTGCAGGTGACATGCACCCATGGGGATGACACCCCTGTGAGTGAGTCAGCCTCTGGGGTGATCCTTACTGAGCACCGCTGCAGGTGACAGGCACCCTTGGGGATTTAACCCCTGTGAGTGAGTCAGCCTCTGAGGTGATCCTTACTGAGCACTGCTGCAGGTGACATGCACCCATGCGGATTTCACCCCAGTGGGTGAGTCAGCCTCTGGGGTGATCTTTACTGAGCACTGCTGCAGGTAACATGCACCCTTGGGGATGACACGTCTGTGGGTGAGACAGCCTCTGGATTGATCCTTGCTGAGCACCGCTGCAGGTGACATGCACCCGTGAGGATAAACACCCCTGAGAGTGAGTCAGCCTCTGGGGTGATCCTTACTGAGCACTGCTGCAGGTGACATGCACCCTTGGGGATGACACCTCTGTGGGTGAGACAGCCTCTGGGGTGATCCTTACTGAGCACCGCTGCAGGTGACATGCACCCGTGGGGATGACAACTCTGTGGGTGAGACAGCCTCTGGATTGATCCTTGCTGAGCACCGCTGCACGTGACATGCCCCCATGGGGATGACACCTCTGTGGGTGAGACAGCCTCTGGGGTGATCCTTACTGAGCACCGCTGCAGCTGACATGCACCCGTGGGGATGACCCCTCTGTGAGTGAGTCAGCCTCTGGGGTGATCCTTACTGAGCACCGCTGCAGGTTACGTGCTCCCATGAGGATGACACCCCTGTGAGTGAGTCAGCCTCTGGGGTGAACCTTCCTGAGCGCCGCTGCAAGTGACATGCACCTATGGGGATGACACCTCTCTGAGTGAGTCAGCCTCTGGGGTGATCCTTACTGAGCACTGCTGCAGGTGACATGCACCCTTGGGGATGACACCTCTCTGAGTGACTCTGCCTCTGGGGTGATCCTTTCTGAGCACCGCTGCAGGTGACATGCACCTGTTGGGATGACACCCCTGTGGATGAGTCAGCCTCTGGGGTGACCCTTACTGAGCAGCGCTGCAGGTGACATGCACCCGTGGGGATGACACCCCTGTGCGTGAGTCAGTCTCTAGGGTGATCCTTACTGAGCACCGCTGCAGGTGACATGCACCCATGGGGATGACACCCCTGTAAGTGATTCAGCCTCTGGGGTGACCCTTACTGAGCACCGCTGCAGGTGACATGCACCCATGAGGATAACACCCCTGTGGATGAGTCAGCCTCTGGGGTGATCCTTACTGAGCACTGCTGCAGGTGACATGCACCCTTGGGGATGACACCCCTGTGGGTGAGTCTGCCTCTGGGGTGATCCTTACTGAGAACCGCTGCAGGTGACATGTGACCATGGGGATGACACCCCTGTGAGTGAGTCAGCCTCTGGGGTGATCCTTACTGAGCATCGCTGCAGGTGACATGCACCCATGGGGATGACAACTCTGTGGGTGAGTCAGCCTCTGGGGTGATCCTTACTGAGCACCGCTGCAGCTGACATGCACCCGTGGGGATGACCCCTCTGTGAGTGAGTCAGCCTCTGAGGTGATCCTTACTGAGCACCGCTGCAGGTGACATGCACCCATGAGGATGACACCCCTGTGAGTGAGTCAGCCTCTGGGGTGAACCTTCCTGAGCGCCGCTGCAGGTGACATGCACCTATGGGGATGACACCTCTCTGAGTGTGTCAGCCTCTTGGGTGATCCTTACTGAGCATCGCTGCAGGTGACATGCACCCGTGGGGATGACACCTCTGTGAGTGAGTCAGCCTCTGGGGTGATCCTTACTGAGCACCGCTGTAGGTGACATGCACCCGTGGGGATGACACCTCTGTGAGTGAGTCAGCCTCTGGGGTAATCCTTACTGAGCATCGCTGCTGGTCACTTGCACCCATGGGGATGACACCCCTGTGAGTGAGTCAGCCTCTGGGGTGATCCTTACTAAGCACCGCTGCAGGTGACATACACCCATGGGGATCACACCCCTGTGAGTGAGACAGCCTCTGGGGTGATCCTTACTGAGCACTGCTGCAGGTGACAGGCACCCTTGGGGATTTCACCCCTGTGAGTGAGTCAGCCTCTGAGGTGATCCTTACTGAGCACCGCTGCAGGTGACATGCACCCTTGGGGATTTCACCCCTGTGGGTGAGTCAGCCTCTGGGGTGATCCTTACTGAGCACCGCTGCAGGTGACATGCACCCGTGGGGATGACCCCTCTGTGAGTGAGTCAGCCTCTGAGGTGATCCTTACTGAGCACCGCTGCAGGTGACTTGCACCCATGAGGATGACACCCCTGTGAGTGAGTCAGCCTCTGGGGTGAACCTTCCTGAGCGCCGCTGCTGGTGACATGCACCTATGGGGATGACACCTCTCTGAGTGTGTCAGACTCTTGGGTGATCCTTACTGAGCATCGCTGCAGGTGACATGCACCCGTGGGGATGACACCTCTGTGAGTGAGTCAGCCTCTGGGGTGATCCTTACTGAGCACCGCTGCAGGTGACATGCACCCGTGGGGATGACACCTCTGTGAGTGAGTCAGCCTCTGGGGTAATCCTTACTGAGCATCGCTGCTGGTGACTTGCACCCATGGGGATGACACCCCTGTGAGTGAGTCAGCCTCTGGGGTGATCCTTACTAAGCACCGCTGCAGGTGACATACACCCATGGGGATCACACCCCTGTGAGTGAGACAGCCTCTGGGGTGATCCTTACTGAGCACTGCTGCAGGTGACAGGCACCCTTGGGGATTTCACCCCTGTGAGTGAGTCAGCCTCTGAGGTGATCCTTACTGAGCACCGCTGCAGGTGACATGCACCCTTGGGGATTTCACCCCTGTGGGTGAGTCAGCCTCTGGGGTGATCCTTACTGAGCACCGCTGCAGGTGACAGGCACGCTTGGGGATTTAACCCCTGTGAGTGAGTCAGCCTCTGAGGTGATCCTTACTGAGCACCGCTGCAGGTGACATGCACCCATGGGGATGACACCCCTGTGGGTGAGATAGCTTCTTGGGTGATCCTTACTGAGCACAGCTGCAGGTGACATGCACCCATGGGGATGACACCTCTGTGGGTGAGTCAGCCTCTGGGGTGATTCTTACTGAGCACCGCTGCAAGTGACAAGCACCTGTGCGTATGACACCCCTGTGAGTGAGTCAGCCTCTGGGGTGATCCTTACTGAGCAAAGCTGCAGGTGACATGAACCCATGAGGATGACACCCCTGTGAGTGAGTCAGCCTCTGGGGTGATCCTTACTGAGCACCGCTGCAGGTGACATGCACCCGTGGGGATGACACCCCTGTGAGTGAGTCAGCCTCTGGGGTGATCCTTACTGAGCACTGCTGCAGGTGACATGCACCCATGGGGATGACACCTCTGTGAGTGAGTCAGTCTCTGGGGTGATCCTTACTGAGCACTGCTGCAGGTGACATGCACCCGTGGGGATGACACCCCTGTGGGTGAGTCAGCCTCTGTGGTGATCCTTACTGAGCACCGCTGCAGGTGACATGCACCCGTGGGGATGACACCCCTGTGAGTGAGTCAGCCTCTGGGGTGATCCTTACTGAGCTTCGCTGCAGGTGACATGCACCCATGGGGATTTCACCCCTGTGGGTGAGTCAACCTCTGGGGTGATCCTTACTGAGAACCGCTGCAGGTGACATGCACCCATGGGGATGACACCTCTGTTGGTGAGACAGCCTCTGGGGTGATCCTTACTGAGCACCGCTGCAGGTGACATGCACCCATGGGGATGACACCCCTGTAAGTGATTCAGCCTCTGGGGTGACCCTTACTGAGCACCGCTGCAGGTGACATGCACCCATGAGGATAACACCCCTGTGAGTGAGTCAGCCTCTGGGGTGACCCTTATTGAGCACCGCTGCAGGTGACATGCACCCATGAGGATGACACCTCTGTGAGTGAGTCAGCCTCTGGGGTGATCCTTACTGAGCACTGCTGCAGGTGACATGCACCCTTGGGGATGACACCTCTGTGGGTGAGACAGCCTCTGGATTGATCCTTGCTGAGCACCGCTGCAGGTGACATGCACCCGTGAGGATAACACCCCTGTGAGTGAGTCAGCCTCTGGGGTGATCCTTACTGAGCACTGCTGCAGGTGACATGCACCCTTGGGGATGACACCTCTGTGGGTGAGACAGCCTCTGGGGTGATCCTTACTGAGCACCGCTGCAGGTGACATGCACCCATGGGGATGACACCCCTGTAAGTCATTCAGCCTCTGGGGTGACCCTTACTGAGCACCGCTGCAGGTGACATGCACCCATGAGGATAACACCCCTGTGAGTGAGTCAGCCTCTGGGGTGATCCTTACTGAGCACTGCTGCAGGTGACATGCACCCTTGGGGATGACACCCCTGTGGGTGAGTCTGCCTCTGGGGTGATCCTTACTGAGAACCGCTGCAGGTGACATGTGACCATGGGGATGACACCCCTGTGAGTGAGTCAGCCTCTGGGGTGATCCTTACTGAGCATCGCTGCAGGTGACATGCACCCATGGGGATGACAACTCTGTGGGTGAGTCAGCCTCTGGGGTGATCCTTACTGAGCACCGCTGCAGCTGACATGCACCCTTGGGGATGACACCTCTGTGGGTGAGACAGCCTCTGGATTTGATCCTTGCTGAGCACCGCTGCAGGTGACATGCACCCGTGAGGATAACAACCCTGTGAGTGAGTCAGCCTCTGGGGTGATCCTTACTGAGCACTGCTGCAGGTGACATGCACCCTTGGGGATGACACCTCTATGGGTGAGACAGCCTCTGGGGTGATACTTACTGAGCACCGCTGCAGGTGACATGCACCCGTGGGGATGACAACTCTGTGGGTGAGACAGCCTCTGGGGTGATCCTTACTGAGAACCGCTGCAGGTGACATGCACCCATGGGGATGACACCTCTGTGGGTGAGACAGCCTCTGGGGTGATCCTTACTGAGCACCGCTGCAGGTGACATGCACCCATGGGGATGACACCCCTGTAAGTGATTCAGCCTCTGGGGTGACCCTTACTGAGCACCGCTGCAGGTGACATGCACCCATGAGGATAACACCCCTGTGAGTGAGTCAGCCTCTGGGGTGATCCTTACTGAGCACTGCTGCAGGTGACATGCACCATTCGGGATGACACCCCTGTGGGTGAGTCTGCCTCTGGGGTGATCCTTACTGAGAACCGCTGCAGGTGACATGTGACCATGGGGATGAAACCCCTGTGAGTGAGTCAGCCTCTGGGGTGATCCTTTCTGAGCATCGCTGCAGGTGACATGCACCCTTGGGGATGACACCTCTCTGAGTGACTCTGCCTCTGGGGTGATCCTTTCTGAGCACCGCTGCAGGTGACATGCACCTGTTGGGATGACACCCCTGTGGATGAGTCAGCCTCTGGGGTGATCCTTACTGAGCACCGCTGCAGGTGACATGCACCCATGGGGATGACACCCCTGTAAGTGATTCAGCCTCTGGGGGGACCCTTACTGAGCACCGCTGCAGGTGACATGCACCCATGAGGATAACACCCCTGTGAGTGAGTCAGCCTCTGGGGTGATCCTTACTGAGCACTGCTGCAGGTGACATGCACCCTTGGGGATGACACCCCTGTGGGTGAGTCTGCCTCTGGGGTGATCCTTACTGAGCGGCGCTGCAGGTGACATGCACCCGTGGGGATGACACCCCTGTGCGTGAGTCAGTCTCTAGGGTGATCCTTACTGAGCACCGCTGCAGGTGACATGCACCCATGGGGATGACACCCCTGTAAGTGATTCAGCCTCTGGGGTGATCCTTACTGAGCACTGCTGCAGGTGACATGCACCCTTGGGGATGACACCCCTGTGGGTGAGTCTGCCTCTGGGGTGATCCTTACTGAGAACCGCTGCAGGTGACATGTGACCATGGGGATGACACCCCTGTGAGTGAGTCAGCCTCTGGGGTGATCCTTACTGAGCATCGCTGCAGGTGACATGCACCTATGGGGATGACAACTCTGTGGGTGAGTCAGCCTCTGGGGTGATCCTTACTGAGCACCGCTGCAGCTGACATGCACCCGTGGGGATGACCCCTCTGTGAGTGAGTCAGCCTCTGGGGTGAACCTTCCTGAGCGCCGCTGCAGGTGACATGCACCTATGGGGATGACACCTCTCTGAGTGTGTCAGACTCTTGGGTGATCCTTACTGAGCATCGCTGCAGGTGACATGCACCCGTGGGGATGACACCTCTGTGAGTGAGTCAGCCTCTGGGGTGATCCTTACTGAGCACCGCTGCAGGTGACATGCACCCGTGGGGATGACACCTCTGTGAGTGAGTCAGCCTCTGGGGTAATCCTTACTGAGCATCGCTGCTGGTGACTTGCACCCATGGGGATGACACCCCTGTGAGTGAGTCAGCCTCTGGGGTGATCCTTACTAAGCACCGCTGCAGGTGACATACACCCATGGGGATCACACCCCTGTGAGTGAGACAGCCTCTGGGGTGATCCTTACTGAGCACTGCTGCAGGTGACAGGCACCCTTGGGGATTTCACCCCTGTGAGTGAGTCAGCCTCTGAGGTGATCCTTACTGAGCACCGCTGCAGGTGACATGCACCCTGGGGGATTTCACCCCTGTGGGTGAGTCAGCCTCTGGGGTGATCCTTACTGAGCACCGCTGCAGGTGACAGGCACCCTTGGGGATTTAACCCCTGTGAGTGAGTCAGCCTCTGAGGTGATCCTTACTGAGCACCGCTGCAGGTGACATGCACCCATGCGGATTTCACCCCAGTGGGTGAGTCAACCTCTGGGGTGATCCTTACTGAGCACCGCTGCAGGTGACATGCACCCATGGGGATGACACCTCTCTGAGTGAGTCAGCCTCTGGGGTGATCCTTACTGAGCACCGCTGCAGGTGACATGCACCCATGGGGATGACACCCCTGTGGGTGAGATAGCTTCTTGGGTGATCCTTACTGAGCACAGCTGCAGGTGACATGCACCCATGGGGATGACACCCCTGTGGGTGAGTCAACCTCTGGGGTGATTCTTACTGAGCACCGCTGCAAGTGACAAGCACCTGTGCGTATGACACCCCTGTGAGTGAGTCAGCCTCTGGGGTGATCCTTACTGAGCAAAGCTGCAGGTGACATGAACCCATGAGGATGACACCCCTGTGAGTGAGTCAGCCTCTGGGGTGATCCTTACTGAGCACCGCTGCAGGTGACATGCACCCGTGGGGATGACACCCCTGTGAGTGAGTCAGCCTCTGGTGTGATCCTTACTGAGCACCGCTGCAGATGACAAGCACCCATGGGGATGACACCCCTGTGAGTGAGTCAGCTTCTGGGGTGATCCTTAATGAGCATCACTGCAGGTGACATGCACCCTTGGAGATGACAAATCTGTGAGTGAGTCACCCTCTGGGGTGATCCTTACTGAGCACCGCTGCAGGTCGCATGCACCCATGGGGATGACACCCCTGTGGGTGAGTCAGCCTCTGGGGTGATCCTTACTGAGCACTGCTGCAGGTGACATGCACCCATGGGGATGACACCTCTGTGAGTGAGTCAGTCTCTGGGGTGATCCTTACTGAGCACTGCTGCAGGTGACATGCACCCGTGGGGATGACACCCCTGTGGGTTAGTCAGCCTCTGTGGTGATCCTTACTGAGCACCGCTGCAGGTGACATGCACCCGTGGGGATGACACCCCTGTGAGTGAGTCAGCCTCTGGGGTGATCCTTACTGAGCTTCACTGCAGGTGACATGCACCCATGGGGATTTCACCCCTGTGGGTGAGTCAACCTCTGGGGTGATCCTTACTGAGCACCGCTGCAGGTGACTTGCACCCATGAGGATGACACCGCTGTGAGTGAGTCAGCCTCTGGGGTGATCCTTACAGAGCACCGCTGCAGGTGACATGCACCCGTGGGAATGACACCTCTGTGGGTGAGTCAGCTTCTGGGGTGATCCTTAATGAGCATCACTGCAGGTGACATGCACCCATGGGATGACACCTCTGTGAGTGAGTCAGCCTCTGGGGTGATCCTTACTGAGCACCGCTGCAGGTGACATGTACCCATGGGGATGACACCCCTGTGAGTGAGTCAGCTTCTGGGGTGATCCTTAATGAGCATCACTGCAGGTGACATGCACCCATGGAGATGACAAATCTGTGAGTGAGTCACCCTCTGGGGTGATCCTTACTGAGCACCGCTGCAGGTCGCATGCACCCATGGGGATGACACCCCTGTGGGTGTGTCAGCCTCTGGGGTGATCCTTACTGAGCACTGCTGCAGGTGACATGCACCCGTGGGGATGACACCTCTGTGGGTGAGTCAGCCTCTGGGGTGAACCTTCCTGAGCGCCGCTGCAGGTGACATGCACCTATGGGGATGACACCTCTCTGAGTGTGTCAGACTCTTGGGTGATCCTTGCTGAGCATCGCTGCAGGTGACATGCACCCGTGGGGATGACACCTCTGTGAGTGAGTCAGCCTCTGGGGTAATCCTTACTGAGCATCGCTGCTGGTGACTTGCACCCATGGGGATGACACCCCTGTGAGTGAGTCAGCCTCTGGGGTGATCCTTACTAAGCACCGCTGCAGGTGACATGCATCCGTGGGGATGACACCTCTGTGGGTGAGTTTTCCTCTGGGGTGATCCTTACTGAGCATCGCTGCCGGTGATATGCACCCATGGGGATGACATCTCTGTGAGTGAGTCAGCCTCTGGGGTGATCCTTACTGAGCACCGCTGCAGGTGACATACACCCATGGGGATGACACCCCTGTGAGTGAGACAGCCTCTGGGGTGATCCTTACTAAGCACCGCTGCAGGTAACATGCATCCATGGAGATGGCACCCCTGTGAGAAAGTTTGCCTCTGGGTTGATCCTTACTGAGCATCGCTGCAGGTGACATGCACCCATGGGGATGACACCCCTGTGAGTGAGTCAGCCTCTGGGGTGATCCTTACTGAGCACTGCTGCAGGTGACATGCACCCATGGGGATGACACCCCTGTGAGTGAGTCAGCCTCTGGGGTGATCCTTACTGAGCACTGCTGCAGGTGACAGGCACCCTTGGGGATTTCACCCCTGTGGGTGAGTTAGTTTCTGGGGTGATCATTCATAGAATCATAGAATCATAGAATGGTAGAGTTGGAAGGGACCTCCTGGGTCATCTGGTCCAACCCCCTGCTCAAAGCAGGATTCACTAGATCATCTCAGACAGATGTCTGTCCAGCCTCTGTTTGAAGACGTCCATTGAAGGGGAACTCACCACCTCTCGTGGCAGCCTGTTCCACTCATTAATCACCCTAACTGTCAAAAAGTTTTTTCTAATATCTAATCTGTGTCTCCTCCCATTTAGTTTCATCCCATTGCTTCTAGTCTTTCCTTGTGCAAATGAGAATAAAGATGATCCTTCTACAATGTGACAGCCCTTGACATATTTGTAGACAGCTATTAAGTCTCCTCTCAGTCTTCTTTTTTGCAAGCTAAACATTCCCAAATCCTGCAACCGTTCCTCATAGGACATGGTTTGCAGACCAGTCACCATTCTGGTCGTTCTTCTCTGAACTTGCTCCAGTTTGTCTATGTCTTTTTTAAAATGTGGTGCCCAAAACTGTACACAGTATTCCAGATGAGGTCTGACCAAAGAGGAGTAAAGACCGATAATGACTTCACGTGATCTAGACTGTATGCTTCTGTTAATACATCCCAGAATTGTATTTGCCTTTTTTGCTGCTGCATCACACTGTTGACTCATGTTCAGTCTATGATCTATTAGTATACCTAAGTCTTTTTCACATGTACTGTTGCTTAGCTCTATTCCTCCCATTCTGTATCTGCTTTTTTCATTTTTATTGCCCAGATGTAGTACTTTGCATTTTTCCCTGTTAAAAACCATTCTGTTGGTTGCTGCCCACTGCTCCAGTTTATTTAGGTCTTTTTGAATCCTCTCTCTCTCTTCTCTAGTATTAGCTATCCCTCCTAGCTTTGTGTCATCAGCAAATTTAATCAGTTTACCCTCAATTCCTTCATCTAAATCATTGATAAAGATGTTGAACAATACAGGTCCCAGGACGGAGCCCTGTGGTACCCCACTTGAGACATTCATCCAGCTGGATGTGAAGCCATTTACAACCACCCTTTGAGTCCGATCACTAAGCCAGTTATGAATCCACCTAACAGTTGCCTGGTCCATTGCATACTTGGTCATTTTTTCAATAAGGATGGTGTGAGATACTTTGTCAAATGCTTTGCTGAAGTCAAGATATACTATATCTACAGCATTTCCCTGATCCATCCAGTCAGTGATTCTGTCATAGAAGGAAATTAAGTTAGTCTGACATGACTTGTTAGTTACAAACCCATGCTGACTCTGGTTAATCACTTCATTCTTATCCATGTACTTACATACATGTTGTTTAATAATTTGTTCAAAGATCTTTCCTGGTATAGAAGTCAGACTCACCGGCCTATAGTTCCCTGGGTCCACCTTCTTCCCCTTTTTGAAGATAGGAACAACATTTGCTCTTCTCCAGTCTTCTGGGACTTCTCCTGTTCTCCAAGAATTTTCAAAGATTATGGAGAGTGGTTCTAAAATTTCTTCTACGATCTCCTTCAGTACTCTGGGGTGTAATTCATCTGGACCTGGAGACTTGAACTCATTTATGTTAGCTAAATATTCCCTCACAATCTTTCTGTTTACAGATAACTTGGATTCCTCTATTCCTTTAAAAGGACAGTGAAAATCAGTTAATGTTACATTTTCTTTCTGAGAGAAAACAGATGCAAAATAGGAATTAAAAAGTTCGGCCTTCTCAACATCCTGTCTTACCATTTCTCCATTTTCATCCTGTAAAAATCCTATAGCATCTTTGACTTTTCTTTTACTTTTGACATACCCCCAAAACCTTTTTTTATTGCTTTTGACATCTCTTGCAAGCCTTAATTCATTGTCAGCTTTAGCTAACCTGATACGTGCCCTGCAGGATCTGCAGACTGCATTATAATCTTCTTTAGATATGCCTCCCTCTTTCCATTTAATAAACATTTCTTTCTTTCTTTTTAGCATGTGTTTAAGTTCTGTGTTCATCCATCCTGGTTTCCTTAAATGCTTCCCATTCTTCCTACTTTTCGGGATTGTTAACGATTGTGCTTTGAGAATCTCATTTTTAAAAATTTCCCATCCTTCCTGGACATTTTTGTCCTTAAGGACATCAAGCCATTGGATCCCTCCTATTCTCTTTCTGAGTCTCTTAAAATCTGCCTTTCTAAAATCTAACCTTGAAGTTTGAGTCTTCACATGTCTTCCTCCTCTAGTTATCCAAAATTCTATAATAGCATGATCGCTGCCTCCTAGGGTCCCAGCCACCTTTACCTCCTCAACCATTTCCTCCCTGTTTATAAGGATTAGATCCAAAGTAGCAGATCCCCTTGTTTTCTCCCCTACCTTTTGGAAGATAAAGTTGTCAGCAAGAGAGGATAAGAATTTGCTTGACCTGTTAGTTTTACTTGAGAGAGATTCCCAACAAATGTCTGGATAGTTGAAATCTCCCATGACCACTACGTCATATTTTTTGGAGAACTTGGTCATTTGATATATAAAGAGTTCATCCATATCTTCAGCTTGCCCAGGTGGCCTGTAGTAAATGCCTACAATGGTGTCCTTTCCGTTGTTCTCTCCTTGTATTCTTACCCAAACAGTTTCCACAGAACTCCCAGTCTCTGAAGCTTCAATCTCTGTGCAGATATACGCTTTTCTAACATACAATGCGACACCTCCTCCTCGTTTATCAAGTCTGTTTCTTGCAAATAAGTTGTATCCTTTTAGCCTTTTATCATGTGTATCGTCCCACCAAGTTTCAGTGATTCCAATGACATCATATTCTTTTTCCTGCATTAGTAGTTCCAATTCTCCTTGTTTGTTGCCCATGCTTTGTGCATTTGTATAAAAACATTTTAGTTTGTGATTGGTTTCTCTTCCTCCCATATTTTTATTATTTAAATTGTTTTGTCTTTGTTCTTCCTTTCCACTTCCAGTAGCAGAGATCTCAATAGTATTTGTCAGCTGTATGGCTTTTTCTGGCCTTTTGCTTCCCTTCCCACATTGTTCTAGTTTAAAGCTCTCCTGATGAGTGTAGCAAGGCGACTTCCAAATAGATGTTTTCCAGTCTTCGCAAGGTGCACCCCATCTCTAGCAAGTAGTCCATCGTATAGGTAATTCATTCCGTGATCCAGAAATCCAAATCCTTGTTGACGGCACCATCGACGTAGCCAGTTGTTCACCTGTAGAATCTTATTCCACCTCATTGTTCCATGGCCATCCACTGGGAGGATGGATGAGAAGACCACCTGCGCTCCCAATTCTTTCACTTTCTTGCCTAAGTCTTCAAAGTCACTGCAGATGGTTTCCAGGTCCTTTCTTGCGGTGTCATTTGTCCCCACATGTATTAGCAGGAATGGGTAGTGATCAGTAGGTCTGAAGAGTCTTGATATCCTGTCAGACACATCTGTAATTTTTGCTCCTGGAAGACAGCACATTTCACTTGAGGTTATGTCTGGTCTGCAGATAGCGGCCTCTGTTCCTCTTAACAGGGAATGCCCCATGACCACCACTCTCCGTTTTTTCTTCACAACATTCTTCTTTCTCCATCCAGGAGGATTCTGAGGGCTTACAAGGTTATTCATTGCTGGCAAAGTCTTATTTTGCTGTATTTCTTCATGGTTCTCCTGCGTGAGAGCCTGGTACTGGTTCCTGAGCATTATGGTTGCTGACTGCCTCTCGATCCTCCTGCTTCTGTGGGTCACAGGCTTCCATTCCTCTGTTTCGTCAGGTGCAGTTCGAATTTCTTCTCTTTCTGAATCATGAAGAGATAATTCTGCTCTAAGTACTCTTCACCTTCCTTAATGATTTTCAAGGTAGTTAACCTCTCTTCTAGATTTCGCAACTTTTCCTCCAACAGGGACACAAGCTTGCATTTCTGGCATATGAAGTTTGGCTTTTCCAGTGGCAAGTCTGTGAACATGTAGCAGGATATGCAGCTCACCAAATGGCTCCTGGACTCTTCCATGTTCTTATTGTTAATGTTCTGAAAACAGTGAAAAAAGCTTAAAAAAAAAAGCTTCAAAATGCGCGCGCCTACCGGCGCGCGGTTTACCGATGTCCTCTTTTCAGCTCCAACAGCCAAAATCCAGTGTTCTTTGAGCTCGCGGAGACTCTTCACTTACCCCAAAATGCAGTGGGACTATGCAAATTATCTCCTCAGGACTCCTCCCCTGGTTTACCGATGTCCTCTTTTCAGCTCCAACAGCCAAAATCCAGTGTTCTTTGAGCTCGCGGAGACTCTTCACTTACCCCAAAATGCAGTGGGACTATGCAAATTATCTCCTCAGGACTCCTCCCCTGGTTTACCGATGTCCTCTTTTCAGCTCCAACAGCCAAAATCCAGTGTTCTTTGAGCTCGCGGAGACTCTTCACTTACCCCAAAATGCAGTGGGAATATGCAAATTATCGCCTCAGGACTCCTCCCCTGGTTTACCGATGTCCTCTTTTCAGCTCCAACAGCCAAAATCCAGTGTTCTTTGAGCTCGCGGAGACTCTTCACTTACCCCAAAATGCAGTGGGAATATGCAAATTATCGCCTCAGGACTCCTCCCCTGGTTTACCGATGTCCTCTTTTCAGCTCCAACAGCCAAAATCCAGTGTTCTTTGAGCTCGCGGAGACTCTTCACTTACCCCAAAATGCAGTAGGACTATGCAAATTATCTCCTCAGGACTCCTCCCCTGGTTTACCAATGTCCTCTTTTCAGCTCCAACAGCCAAAATCCAGTGTTCTTTGAGCTCGCGGAGACTCTTCACTTACCCCAAAATGCAGTGGGAATATGCAAATTATCTCCTCAGGACTCCTCCCCTGGTTTACCGATGTCCTCTTTTCAGCTCCAACAGCCAAAATCCAGTGTTCTTTGAGCTCGCGGAGACTCTTCACTTACCCCAAAATGCAGTGGGAATATGCAAATTATCTCCTCAGGACTCCTCCCCTGGTTTATCGATGTCCTTTTTTCAGCTCCAACAGCCAAAATCCAGTGTTCTTTGAGCTCGCGGAGACTCTTCACTTACCCCAAAATGCAGTGGGAATATGCAAATTATCTCCTCAGGACTCCTCCCCTGGTTTTGATGATAACGCCGGAGAGCAGCGGATGGGTTCATTACGACCTTCCCGGTACACGTCAGAAAAAAGTTTGCGATTTCTCGGCCAGCAGCAATGACAGGTCTGATATGTTCTGCATAGACTTTGAACCACTGAAAAAGAAAAAAAAACTTAATCTCGAGCCAGAGGGTATACCTCAAACGAGTTTTGCATGGGGACAACAGAGGGGTTTCAACCCCATGTGGAGTCGGGTAGCCCGGGTCCCCTGGCTTGTAGAAACCTTACCGAATGTTCTTCCTCTGAAAGCACGAACGATGCTACTTGAGTGGATGCACACTTGTGTGTTTTTACACCGACAATCGTCTTTCGAACACCGCGGTACATGTGATAGGTCCTCCCGTTCCACTCTGAAACCTAAGGTGTAAAAAGAAGGGAGATGATTGAGACGGTTCTGCAATGACCGCTGCCCATGCAGACTAACACTACTTACGGTCAAATTGCGAACAACACCTGGCCTTTGGAGGTGTCTTAGAATCAGAAGGGCCTGGAGGTACAGAATAACTTCCCTTCGGTCCTCTTCTGATCCCCCGTCCTGGACATTCTCTATGCTCGCTAGAAATGTAGGTCTTGCTTCGTCCAGTATTTTCTGGCAGTCATTCGGTGTCTTGGAGGGCTTCATCAGCGTATCGTACCTGTGGGGTGAAATACAGTTATAGCACTTTTTTACCCAACAGCCGATGTTTGGTAAAAATCTCTCAGAATATTGGATACCTCTTGCTCACTGAGTCTTGGCAGACTCCCCTGTACAACGTCTTACGCAGGTCCTCCGTAAAGTTCATAAACACCTCACACGCCCTGTATAGCTGAGGATTCTCTATGCTCAGTTGTGTGCCCCTCATCTCATAGGTGGTGAATCACCGAATGTGCTTCAGTATTTTGAGGGAGGTCTGATTCGATAGTTTGAGGCTGCTGAGTTTTTTAAAAAAATCATTCACTTTTGTTGGTTTGGTTAAGTACTCCAGAGTTATAAATCTTGGGTTGATAAAGAAAAGAAACCGCGCAACATTCGATACCTCCTGGTTACAATTAGGGACCCCACGGGTTACTGTCAAATATGTGCGGAAGCTCTTCTACATGGGGCTATTCACTGAGTGACGCATATACAAGCCGGCGGCCGTTCTAGCCAGGGAGCTTTCGTTTCTCCATTGCCTAGACTGAATGTTTTGTGTGCTGCCATCCATGGCCTCAATGGGGTCCGACTCGGGGCATGGGGCTCCCTCAAAATTGTGTGCAGACTGTTCAGGGACAGGCGCGTCCATCATATGTGAATATGACTCCACAGGGGGCACGTAGCATGGGGGCAAACAGTCTGTTGGCGCCTGGGTCTGTCCTACAGAGGTCAGCGGTATGTTGTCTAACTGAAATGTAGGTTTGTTTACTATAAAATACCCACGGCTTTCGACAAATGCTACCACATCTTCCAGGGATTGCAGAGGCTTGAGCTCGCTGAATAGTATAGCTGTGCCCTTGGCCGCGACAAGTCTAAGTCGATTTTTGGCGATAGCCAAGTTTTTTTTTATCTCCGAGACGCTTTCGGACCTCATGCACACCCTTCTCAGATGTGTGGACAGATATCTCGTCACCCTGTGGCACACGGGGGAAGTCAGCGGTGTACGTTGGTGGATGTGGGGAAATAAGCAACACAAACGTTCACTGCGGTTTTACAACCGTGCAACATGGGGTCCTCCGCAGCCTGGTGTGGCGGTTACATTCTCCTATATATGGGCGACGAATAACTTCTACTTACCGCTTCATAGCGACACGTTTCCCGCAGTCAAATTGAGCTTTAAAGTCCTTGCATCTGCAGCGGAGGTGATCTGAATTTCTGCCGCACACATCCAGGCTGCATCAGCCGCTCGGCTGATTAGTTTCCGCTCTAGGGGCTAATCACTGCTCTCGCGTAACAGGTGATGAGTCGCTCGCACGGGTGCAAATCACCTGTAGTGCTGCTGGAAATATTCAAACCTGGATAAATTCGTCCGTATCTTCTATACGGCATCACAGGGGTTGAGGCACCCATAAGGCAGCCACCTGCACGGTTGAAAAGCATCAGCAGCGTTGACGGAAAAAACCTAACCTATCTCATATACATTTGTTCTATTGCGCTATATGAGAGGAACCTCATTTTCAGACATTTGGTTTGCGAGGTTAGCTTATGGGAAATATCTGTGTGCAGGAAACTTCCAGAGAGGTAGGAAATGTCAGTGAGTGCATCCGATTTCAGTTCCAGAGCGATTTGCCCGATGAGTCCTTCACACTTAGTCTTTTTCAGAAATCAGAATTTTGACTTCCAGGACCCGCCAAACGTTGGTAAATTGAATCCGCTCACCAGTTCCAAGTGTTTTGAGGTGTCCCCGGTTGCAGTAATGCAGCCTGCCCAATAGATGTCGAAAAAGAGACAAAAAGTGAAAAAGAACCAGAATGAGGAAATTGCAGGGAGCCGAATCCGCCTGACAGTTCCAGGCGATCGGGCACTTTTTTGCATGCGTCCCTAAAGTGGGTATAGGGTGACACTCCATGCAAAGACCCAGTTTTGCACACCACCGGCAGAATATATGAGAGAGAGGTACCTCTCAGGCCCGACACATTTTGACTCATTTAAGCTGGTTTTCACCTCCGTAGGCCCGGCTACGCGTTTTGGCTATGAGTCCCTGTTCGGCTGGAGGTCTGCACCTTGGCTGAACCCAGGCTTCCGCAGCTGCGTGTAGCATCGGCGTCTCTGCCCCGTACTAGGCAGAGACGCCGTCCCTCTCACCTCCCCGCTCCTGGCGTGGCGTCCTCCAGCGCTTCTCTCCCCGCTGCTTCCGGCACGCGCTCCTTCCCCGGCAGTGTGCTTAGGGCGAGCGCGCGCTCCCCCTCTCTTAAAGGGACCGCGCGCGCCGTCCTAAGAAGTCCCCGGCCAATTGCCGGAGGACCTCCCATATTTAAGGCACCTCCTCCAAAATGGAGGTGCCCGAGCAATGTTGTAGCACTGTTCACTACTCTGCTTCAGCCCTCAGGTCCCGTTGCCAGTTACCTGCCAGATACCTGCCAGATTCCTGCCAGTCTGCTGTCTAATTCCTGCCTGATATCCTGCTACCTGCCTGCTAGCCTGAGGTCTGACGGTCTGCCTTACTACTCCTGTCAGTCTGTCTATGGACCAGCTTGCCCGCTCACCTGGGAGCGCACATCTGCTACCTGCCTGCTAGCCTACCTGGAGGCTCTGCCGTCACGTGCTGTGACCACTTGCCTGTCCAGTGACTCCTGCCCGCTCACCTGGGAGCGCTCATCTGCTGCCTGTCTGCTAGCCTACCTGGAGGCTCTGCCGTCACGTGCTGTGACCACCCGCCTGTCCAGAGACTTCTGCCCGCTCACCTGGGAGCGCTCATCTGCCGCCTGTCTGTTGGTCTTCCTGGAGGCTCCGCCGTCACATGCTGTGACCACCCGTTTGTCCAGAGACTCTCGCCTGCTCACCTGGGAGCTCACATCTACCATCAGCCGCCACAGGTCGTACCAACCCTTTACCCAGAGACTGCCCCGGTCACTTGCCGTGACCATCTGCCCGTTCACCCAGAGACTGCCCCGGTCACTTGCCGTGATCATCTGCCCGTTCACCCAGAGACTGCCCCGGTCACTTGCCGTGACCATCTGCCCGTTCATCCAGAGACTGCCCCGGTCACTTGCCGTGACCTCCTGCCCGTTCTTCTAGAGACTGTCCCGGTCCCCTGCTGTGACTGCCTGCCTGGTCGCCACCCGCTCCCTTACAAGGACCGCCCCCTTGTATAGTAGCTCAGAGGTTCCGCCTCCCAGACCCGTTACACTGCGTGGGGGGACTTTTGCTGGTTGCCTATCCCAAGTCAGAGAGGTGTTCCTGGGTTGAAGTGAGCCTGGCCAGACCCCCCCCGCGGGCCCTGGTTCTCCACATGGGGGTGCCGTCAAGGCTAAAATCTGGATTTTTAGGCTGAGGAGAGGCTCCATGAGGGCGGATGCTTTTGTGGCTTCGACCCCAGTGCTGTTCCACATCCAGTACCCCCTCTGCAAGGGCGCCTGTACCCGAGTTGCGCTTCCAGGACTTGTGGGCTCATATCTCTCGATGACAGGGGTTTGCAGCCTCCGTACGTGGGCCAGTCCCTACATGCACCCCTGCTCTTCCTCCGATCGATCTGGCACAGTGCTCCTGGGTGGGGAGGTGGCGCCGCTCGCTCGACCTGGGCTTTGGAGCCCGCGCCGGCTTAAGGTGAGCGGTCCCCTTCCTCCTCTACCCCCGGGCTTTTGACCCCTGTCTTTGGGCGTGCAAGCCGGACTCGCCTCCCATCCGTGGAGGTGGCTGAGCCGTGGGGAGTTTGACCCGATCCGAGCAAAGTCAGCGGTCCAATGACCCGCACGGGCGAACGCCGGAGTCCCCACCCACCCACGCGTGGGGGCATCCTTTTGAGGTTACGGGTGTGAGGGACTACGCTGGAGGGTGACGCCGACACGGCCAGGCCGATAACAACCCTCGCGACCTCCGCGTCGCTGGGTTAGTGCCAGAGCCGCGACGGAACCTGACGGCCAGTTCCCCTCTCCAAATCCTCATGCCTGTCCGCCGGTGGGTTGAGGACCCCCCACGGCGGAGGCAGGTCTAAGCCAGACGGTGGTGCCGCATAGGCTTCCCCCACATGCCATCTCCCTGAGCGACCCTGTGTGTCGTCTTGGGTGCGGTTGGTGAGACGGGGCGGCTGTGGCATCCTTCGGAGGCCAGTCACCTCGCCCTCCCCGTGCAAGGGGTGTTTTCCAGACGCCTGCCGCTTCGGGACCATGCACCCCACAGCGAGCTGCTTTTCCCGTACAGGTCCCCGCACAGGCCTCTCAGCTCCCCTCGCTGCGATCTATTGAAAGCCATCCCTCGAAACAAGCTTTTGTCCCTCCCAAGGAGTTTGCCTCCCCTCCTAAGGGAACCCTTGATGCCAAAGGGGCCTGATCAACCCCCCCACGCCGTAAGGCTGCTGGTTTCATAGGCTGCTCTCAAACTCATATTTTGCAAAACAAATCACAAGCCTCCTTGGCAGCGACAGCTATGACCGATGTGGGACACATTGTGAGCTGCCGGGCCGCGAACCCACCACGCCAAAAAGCCTCCGCCCGCGAGTAGATGTATTCGGAAGGGGGCTTAATAGTCGCCCCCGTGCAAGTCGGTGGAGGGCTTAATATTCGCCTTGTGGTAGTCGGTGGAGGGCTTAATAGTGCTGCGGTGTCCAGAAACAGTTCCAGAATTTTGGGCTGAGGCCCCCCAGTCTTCCTCTATAGAGAGGGGAAATATGTGTGAGGGTACACCAGGAGTGTTCCAAATGTATGGGTGGAATATAGATCCCACAGGGGGAAAATTGAAAAAAAGTTGAAAAAATTATTTTTGTGGACTTAGAAAATTTTCACACATGTGTCAGACTTCCAGAGAGGGGAACATGTCAGTGAGCGCTACCGATTTCAGTTCCAGAGCGATTCACCCGATGAGTCCTTCATACTTAGTCATTTTTTTGGCAAATTTCTGACTTTTTGAAAATTTCACTTTTTTGTGAAAATTTTTCTAAATGAGGGAATACTATGTTATAGGGCATCCCAGGAGGGCTCCAAATGTGTGGGTAAAATATATATCCCACGGGGGGAAAATTGAAAAAAAGTTGAAAAAAAATTTTTGTGGACTTAGAAAATTTTTCAACTTGTGTCAGACTTCCACAGAGGGGAAAATGTGAGTGAGCGCATCCGATTTCAGTTCCAGAGCGATTCGCCCGATGAGTCCTTCATACTTAGTCGTTTTCAGAAGTCAGAATTTTGACTTCCAGGACCCGCCAAACGTTGGTAAATTGAATCCGCTCACCAGTTCCAAGTGTTTTGAGGTGTCCCCGGTTGCAGTAATGCAGCCTGCCCACTAGATGTCGAAAAAGAGACAAAAAGTGAAAAAGAACCAGAATGAGGAAATTCCAGGGAGCCGAATCCGCCTGACAGTTCCAGGCGATCGGGTACTTTTTGGCATGCGTCCCTAAAGTGGGTATAGGGTGACACTCCATGCAAAGACCCAGTTTTGCACACCACCGGCAGAATATATGAGAGAGAGGTACCTCTCAGCCCCGACACATTTCGACTCATTTAAGCTGGTTTTCACCTCCGTAGGCCTGGCTACGCGTTTTGGCTATGAGTCCCTGTTCGGCTGGAGGTCTGCACCTTGGCTGAACCCAGGCTTCCGCAGCTGCGTGGGGGGACTTTTGCTGGTCGCCTATTCCAAGTCAGAGAGGTGTTCCTGGGTTGAAGTGAGCCTGGCCAGAACCCCCCCCCGTTGGCCCTGGTTCTCCACATGGGGGCGCCTCAAGGCTAAAATTTGGATTTTTAGGCTGAGGAGAGGCTCCATGAGGGCGGATGATTTTGTGGCTTTGACCCCAGTGCTGTTCCACATCCAGTACCCCCTCTGCAAGGGCGCCTGTACCCAAGTCGCGCTTCCAGGACTCGTGGGCACGTATCTCCCGACGACAGGGGTTTGCAGCCTCCGTACTTGGGCAAGTCCCTCCACGCACCCCTGCTCTTCCTCCGATCGATATGGCGCAGCACTCCCGGGTGGGGAGGTGGCGCCGCTCGCTCGGCCCGGGCTTTGGAGCCCGCGCCGGCTTAAGGTGAGCGGTCCCCTTCCTCCTCTACCCCCGGGCTTTCGACACCTATCTTTGGGCGCGCACGCTGGCCTCGCCTCCCGTCCGTGGAGGTGGCCGAGCCGTGGGGAGTTTTACCTGACCCAAGCGAAGGCAGCAGTCCGACGACCCGCACTTGCGAACGGCATGGTGCCCACCCACCAAGGCGTGGGGGCCCGTCGTCCGAATCGCTCCCTGTGCGGGGATGCACAACGATCTTATCCGAGGGCGGCCCTTTTCTTCAAGATGTGTACCCGGCGGTGGCGATAGCGGCGGCGGTGGGTGGCGTCTCCGCGCCACTGCCGAGCTTCGCGATTTCCAGTCTTTTCCCGAGCCCCTACGTCAGTGGGGAGGACGACAGAGGTGTGGAGGCAGGCGAAGGGGGTTCTCACCGTGCGGTGTGCCCCAGCCCGACCGTCGCCTTTCCCCCTCGACCCTCGTCCTCCCAGGCGGCTCGGCAGGGAGAAGGAGAGAGAGAGCGAGAGAGGGAGAGTGGAAACCCCAGAGCCGAGGGGTTATATGGAGAACGGGAGAAGGAGCGAGGGCCAAGAGGTAGGGAGTACGGTGAAAGGCCGACCTGGGATTCCCCTGCGCTCCCGCCCCCCGGGGCGCGGAGCAGCCCTGGCAAGAAAAGCCGCTCGGGCATCCCTTTGAGGTTACTGGCACGAGCGGGAAGAGGGACTACGCTGGAGGGCGAAGCCGACACGGCCAGGCCGACAACCTCCGCGTCGCCGGGTTAGTGCCGGAGCCGCGGAGGACCCCGAGGGCCAGCCCCCCTCTCCCAATCCTCGTGCCTGCCCGCCGGTGGGTCGAGGACCCCCCGCGGCGGAGGCAGGTCTAAGCCAGACGGTGGCGCCGCATAGGCCCACCCCCACACGCCATCTCCCCGAGCGACCCTGTGTGTCGTCTTGGGTGCGGTTGGTGAGACGGGGGCGGCCGTGGCATCCTCCGGAGGCCAGTCACCTCGCCCTCCCCGTGCAAGGGGTGTTTTCCAGACACCTGCCGCTTCGGGACCACGCACTGCACAGCGAGCTGCTCCTCCCGCACATGTCCCCGGTGCTGCGAGGGCTCCGTTCCCCGGCCCCCCCAGGGAAGCCCCACACCATCCCACATCCTCTCCTGGATGCTGCATGCCCTACCTATACCCATTCCGTCCGGGCGCCCTGCCGCCACGGGGCTCTTCCGCCGCCCTCTCTTCCCGCAGGCCTCTCCTCTCCCGAACCTCGATGCGGTCCAGTCGTGTTGGGGGGCTACCTGGTTGATCCTGCCAGTAGCATATGCTTGTCTCAAAGATTAAGCCATGCACGTGTAAGTACACACGGACGGTACAGTGAAACTGCGAATGGCTCATTAAATCAGTTATGGTTCCTTTGATCGCTCCAAACCGTTGACTCGGACAACTGTGGTAATTCTAGAGCTAATACGTGCAAATGAGCGCTGGCCGCCAGGGATGCGTGCATTTATCAGACGAAAACCAATCCGGGGTCCCGGGCGCGGCGTCGGGACGGTCCTCCGTGGCCTCCCCCCTGCTGCGCTCTCACCGTAAGCGTTGCGACTCTGGATAACCTCGGGCCCATCGCACGTCCCCGTGACGGCGACGATCCATTCGGGTGTCTGCCCTATCAACTTTTGATGGTACTTTCTGTGCCTACCATGGTGACCACGGGTAACGGAGAATCAGGGTTCGATTCCGGAGAGGGTGCCTGAGAAACGGCTACCACATCCAAGGAAGGCAGCAGGCGCGCAAATTACCCACTCCCGACCCGGTGAGGTAGTGTCGAAAAATAACAATACAGGACTCTTTCGAGGCTCTGTAATTTGAATGAGTACACTTTAAATCCTTTAATGAGGATCTATTGGAGGGCAAGTCTCATGCCAGCAGCCACGGTAGCAGGAAGTGGAGGAGGTGTGGCCTGTGTTCCTAGCTGAGTGAGAGCTGTGTGGAGGAGCTCCTGGGAAGCTCCAACTAGGACTTTTTTCTAAGCCCGACCCTTGCCTCTTCGTTTTCCCAGGACTGAGGCAGGGGTGTCGGGGGGCATCCCCGGGCTCCGGCCCTCCCGGTCTGGGCCGGGTGGGGTCGGAGGACTGGATATGGATCCATCGGAGGACTCTGTGAGCAGGTCTGGGAGGCTGTCCCAGCGTGAAGCGGCTACGGTGAGCATGCCGGCATCGGCTAACAAGGTGACTGGCAAGCCCAAGGGAAGCAAGGGGAGTGCCCCATGGGCCGAGAGGGGCCCGGACGAGTCGGCGGAGGCTTTCTCCCAGCGGGTGGTGGAGATGTTCTGGTGCCACGAAAAGGGGAAGGTGGCACTGGCGAAACTCCTGCTGGAGTTGCGGCAGGCCAAGGCGCTATATAATGCAGCAGCCCAGAGGAAGCGCCCGGCGATCGCCACGCAAATCCAGAGGGTCAAGGAGCCCCGCCCCCTGTCCCACCCCCTGTCCCGCCCACCATAGCGCTGGGTGCTGCCCCAGGGGTTACCCCAGCCATGGAGGAGGAGAAGGTGGGGGGTGGAGTAAGAGGCGCACTGTTAGTGAGAGCAGAGGATAGTGTGGGTGCGGGCACAAAGGCTGGGGGATCGCGGTCCGGGGCTCCGCCCCTTGCCCCGCCCACATCGGCGCTCGGCGTGGCCACCATGAGAGACACACGTGGAACTGCGGAGCCCAGCGGCACCCGGTCTGCCGACCCGCCCCTAGCCCCGCCCACCTCGGCGCTCGGAGTGGCCACCATGAGAGACACACGTGGAACTGCGGAGCCCAGCGGCACCCGGTCTGCCGGCCCGCCCCTAGCCCTGCCCAACTGAGCGCTCGGCATGGCCACCATGAGAGGCACACGTGGAACTGCAGAGCCCAGCGGCACCCGATCTGCTGGACCGCCCCTAGCCCCGCCCACCTCGGCGCTCGGCGTGGCCAGCATGAGAGACACATGTGGAACTGCAGAGCCCAGCGGCACCCGGTCTGCCGGCCGGCCCCTAGCCCCGCCCACCTCAGATCTCTGCACGGCCACCATGAGAGGCACACGTGGAACTACCGAGCCCAGCGGCCCCAAGTCTGCCAACCAGCTCCAAGCCCCACCCACCTCGGCGCTCGGCACGGTCACCATGACAGGCACACGTGGAACTACCGATCCCAGCGGCCCCCAGTCTGCCAACCAGCCCCAAGCCCCGCCCACCTCGTCGCTCGGCGCGGCCACCATGAGAGCCGCGAGTGGAACTACAGAGCCCAGCAGTTCCCGATCTGCTGGTCCGCCTCTAGTCCCGCCCACCGCAGCGCTCGGCACTGCCTCTGTACAGTCTGTGGGCGGAGGGAAGGAGGGAGGCAGGAGGGACATGAAAGAAAAAGCAGCTAGCAATGCTTATAGTACCACAAGGCTCAGCAAGCCTTGCGCCGGTGCCCCGCCCCTCGTCCTGCCCACCGCAGCACCTGGAGTTGCCCAGAAGAAACCTGCGGCTGGGAGGGAGGCAGCAGGAAAAACAGCAGGGAAGACAGAGGCGGATCCAGGAACAGTGTCCCAGGAGGTGGCAGTAACCCCGGTCGAGCAGCCTGCCAGTGTTACTGGGGAGCCTCCTAAATCTTCCGGTCTGCGTCCTGAGCAGGTGGCGCTGCCTGCCTCCAGCACATCAGAGGAGGAGGACATGGAGGCGTCTTCGGGCTCCGGGGGGATCATGGCGGCCATCCGGTTGCTGGAGTCCCCGGTGAACCTCCAGCATTTTTGTTTCGGGGATGAAGATCCGGGACCCGGAAAGGAGAAGAAGGGGCGCAAGAAGAAGGCACAGGAGACGGTGACTATGCGTTACGTGTTTAATGATGATACTGATGCTGCTGCTGCTGTCTCCTGTGTAACCCCCGCCGGTCAAGGGCGCCCAGATCATGAAGTTGGTCCTCGGCGCAGGTCCGGTGGGGAGAGTAAAGGCAAATGTAAGGCGAGTGGTGATGGTGTGGCGATCCCTACGGAGGACAGTAGGGATGGCAAAGGGTCATCGCTGGCGGTGGTGCCAGACATATTCAGTGTGGTGGAGTTCCCATCTCTGTCTCCCATGGCCTCTGGGTCTCGGGCAGAGGGAGGTGGGGGTTGTGGCGGTGGAGCCGAAGCAGCTTTTTCAGAGATCTTGGCTGATGTCCGGAGGATGGTGGGGGAGGAGAGAGCCTCTGCTTCCATATCTGGCCAGAGGGTTGAGGGGCCGCATGCTGGGGACAAGGCTGCTGGGGGTAAACCGGCCGGGGTGTCTGCACCTGTGAGGTTGGTAAAACCCGGCGCCCAAAATCCCGGCCCCTGTGATACCCAGCGCATGAATATTGGAGGGTCCAAGGTGGCAGAGGGGGAGAAGGGGAGTAAGGACAATGCTGCGGATGTGGTGAGTGTCCTGAAACCCCCCCCAGTGATGCCAGGACCTTGGGTAAAGCGGTTAGTACCCCACCTGTTCTGGCTGGCATGGATGGGGTGCATGAGGTGGGGATGAATGGGGTACATGAAGGAGGTGAGGATGTAGGTGAGGATGCAGGTATGGAAGTGGTGAGTGGTACGGCTGGTGGTGATGGTAGTGGTCCAGGGGTGGTAGGTGAGGCTGTGAGGCAGAGTGTGAGTGTGAATGAGGGGCCAAGTGTGAGGCCAAGGAATCCCGGTTCGTTGGCGGACTCGATAGAGGGCGGTTCACATGTCCGCACCTTTGCGGCGGCCGCTGCCGCGGGTAGTGGAGGTGCCTTGTCAGGGGACGCTGGGCAGGGTTATTGCAATGGCGTCTACTGGGGAGAGTTGTCCATTACAGTGGAGGTAGGGAGGTAGATTTATCGTTCTGAATAGACCGACATGGTCTGTCCGCCTTCCGAGAGTTAGGGGCAGAGAACGTTACGTGGTCTCTGCCGACAGCAGGGCAGGGTGGCGTCCGTAGGAATGTGGTCCGTCTCCGGTGGGAAGGCAATGAAACGTGCCCCTCTAGGGACAAGGTGGTGGAGCTTTTCCTGGGGATGGGCTTCAGGGCTGATGACATCTATGCCCTGATTTATCCCTATGGTGCCACCTTTTTCGACGTCAGCTTTGTGAGATCAGAGGGCCTAGAGCTCTTCTGGTCTCAGTATGAGCTGGCTCGGATTTGCCCTGAATGGCGAGGGTTTATAGTCCAGGCTATCTCTCGCCAAAACTCAGTGAAGAAAGTGACCGTGCTCACCAGTAACGAGTCACTTTCTGAGATGGACATCATGAGCAGGTATGGGGAGGTGGTCCAGATTCCCAAAAAGAATCTGGACAAGCATGGCATCTGGTCAGGGGCCTGGACCTTTACCCACATTCCCACTTCAACATTCTTGGGAAGGGACCGAATCCTGATCTTTTACCAGGGGCAGCCGAAGTTGTGCCACAGGTGCGGCAGCCCCTCTCACTTCAGCGCGGGGTGCAAGGTGGAGAAGTGCGCGATGTGTGGAGGGGTGGGTCATCTGGCCGCAACCTGTAGGGACATTCGGTGTAATCTGTGTGGTGTCTTGGGACACCCGTTTAGTCGCTGTCCGCGCTCCTATGCCAATGTTGGCCTGAATTCGGGAGGTGCTGGTAGGGAGGAGGCGAGGACCAGACCAGCCGGTGAAGGGACTAGCGGCGGCGTAGGAAGTAAGGGACCGGTGAGGAGCAGAACTCCCCCTGAGGCGGGAGGGAAAGAACAGCGTCCGAGGAGAGTGGTGGAGAGGGACCAGGGGATTATGTCCCTGCCTCTGGTCCCTAGTTCGGGGGAGCATGCAGCTGAGGTCCCGGACAGTGAGATAAACGAAGAGGTCAGGAGGATGGTCAGGGAGGATGGGGCCACCTCTCCCTTATCCTCATCCAGTGAAGGTGTGGATGAGGGGGGGAATGAAGAGTGGCAACAGCAAAAGAAGAGGGAGAAGAAAAGGGTGAGGAAGAAGGGTAACTTGAAGGAGAAGGCCATCCGGGGCCAGATGCCAAAGGAAGGCTCTTCCTTCCTTCCTCCGGTGGAGCTCTCCAACCAGTACCAGGCCCTAAGCGAGTCTCCCTTGTCTTCAGATGGGGGGGAAGAGGGGGGTCTGGTGCTGGGGTTGCGGACAAGGATGTAGGGGCTAAAGGGGGCACCAGGCCCTCAACATCGGGGGTCGGGAAAATCGGGCCTCTGGTGGTGGGGGTCGACCCAGGGCCTCCTGACAAAGGCAAGGGTGCGCCTGAAACAGTTGTGCCCGTTAAAGTTGTGTCTGGAACAGCAGGTATGGATGTGTCGGTGTGCCTGAAACGTGCTATATTGTCCTCTGAGGAGGAAAATGGAGCACATGTAAAGGGTAAGGGGGGTGGGAAGAAGGTCGCTGTCCAACCTGATCACTCATGATGGTGGCACTCACCCCGTTGACGCTGGCGACCATTAATGTTGCCAGCATAAAGTCTGATGCGGCTAGGTTCACGGCCTCTCATTTTCTCGGCCAGCTTGATGCCGACATTTTGTTTTTGCAGGAGACCAGGTTGGCCGATCTCACGTCCCTTAAAAAAGCTAAGAGGGAGTGGGTACACGGGCCTTCCTATTGGTCTCTTGCGGCTGAGCCGTATAGCGAGGTGGCGGTCATTTTCAAGACCGCAGATGTAGTATGCCGACGGGTTATTGAGTTGGAAATGGGGAGGTGCTTGATCTTGGATGTGTTCATAAGGGGACAAGAGCTTCAGCTCATAAACATCTATGGTCCCCAGACTAAGTGGGACCGCAAGTGTCTCTTTATGAGTATTAAACCCTTTTTGTTTTGTAGCCGACAGGTGGTCTTTGGAGGGGACTTCAACAATGTCTCGAGGCCCCAAGACAGAGGAGGTTCCAGAGACTGGTTGGCCTACGACAGCGTCGCCTTGAATAGCATAGTTAGTGAGGCTCGCCTAGTGGATGTCCACATCCGGAACACCACGGGCCACGCGGGTTACACTTATTTCAGAGGTAGTCAGACTAGGTCTAGAATAGACAGGTTTTATTTGAAGGAGGAGGCAGTCTCTTCACCTTTATCGGTGGTAGAGGTTGAATTCTCCGACCACTGCCTGATTATGTTTTCTCTGAATGTTACAGAGACTCCTCGGATGGGAAGAGGTTTTTGGAAGCTGAATTCTTCACTCCTGAAGGAAGCAGCTGTAAGACGGTCCTTTGAGGATTTCTTTCAAAGTCAGGTACCGCTACTGGGCCTTGGTAACACTAAGTCAGAGTGGTGGGAGATCTTCAAACATCGGGTGGCGAGATTCTTCCGCCAGCTTTCTAACCTCAGAAGCCTGAACAGGGATCTCCTGTATCGGGGCCTGAGGAGGAAACTCGAGGAACTTGTCTCGACTGGGGGTGGCCGTGAGGACATCACCAGGGTGAAAGCCTTACTCAATAGATGTCAGTATGATAGGCACACATCTTTGGTTTTTGAGAGGGACTTCGGGAAGTATCGCTCACCCGACCCTTACAGAAACTGCAAGATGTCAGTAAGTAGTAAGATAGTGGCGGGTCTGAGGGACAGTGCAGGATCCCTGACCAGGTCCAGGTCAGGGATCTTGGAGGTCGTCAGATCCTTTTACTTACATCTCTTGGGGAGGAAGGAGCTGGATCGAGATGAGACGTCGGCTTTCCTGGCTGAGGCCATTCCTGAATCAGGGGTAGACCCCTCGCTCGATGTCTTGGTGGATGAGATGAAAGAAGAGGAAGTTAGACTGGCAATTGACGGGCTCCAGCTCAAAAAATCACCAGGTCCGGACGGCTTAACGTCGGAGTTCTACAGGACCTTTAATGACCTTTTGGTCCCCTTATTGACTCAGGTTTTTAATGAGTGTTTCTCCTCGGGCACTCTTCCGAGATCAATGAGGAGGTCAGCTTTGATCCTTCTTTCTAAGGGAAAGGATCCGTCGCACATTGAGAACTGGAGGCCCATAGCGCTTCTCAATGTGGACAGGAAGGTTTTGGCTAAAGTACTCTTTAACAGGTTAGTGAAGTTTGCGCCACGGCTCCTTTCGGACTCCCAGCACTGCTGTGTTCCTGGCCGTAGCACTTTTAGTGCTGTTCTCGGTGTCCGGGAGGCTGTGGAGCAGGGTAGGGCTGGCCTCTTGAAGGGGGGGGTATCTGCTGTCCTTGGATCAGGCCAAAGCCTTTCACCGGGTTGATCACGAGTACCTGTGGTCCGCTCTTCTGAGGTATGGTCTGCCAGGGAGGTTCGTGGACTGGCTGAAGACATTGTACAGAGGGGCGGAGAGTTTCCCACTTGTGAATGGTTGGATTGGACAGGCCTTTGCGGTGGGCTCTGGCGTTCGTCAGGGATGTCCTCTCAGTCCCCTGCTGTATGTGTTCACGATTGATCCCTTCATAAGGAGGGTGGATCGTGGACCAGTAGCGGGGGTGAGGATGGACCAGGCGGCCGATCGGGAGGCCGCCCTGAAGGTAGTGGCCTATGCTGATGATGTCTCTGTTTTTGTCTCCTCGGAAGAGGAGGTGCGGGCAGTGATGTCTGAGGTGGAGGGCTACTCCAGGGCCTCTGGTTCCATTGTCAATCGGAGCAAGTGTGGGAGTCTTTGGCTGGGGGGAGGAGATCCCAGGTTTGATCTCCCGGACACCCTCCCAGAGCCCCAAGAGTATGCCAAGATCCTAGGCGTTGAATTTGGCCAGGGTGATTACCCAACCAAAAACTGGGAAGGTAGACTTAAAACTGCCGCCCAGAGAGTGGACCAGTGGAAGGGTTGGTCTTTGACCCTGAGGGAAAGGGTGAGCTTGTGCAAAGGTTTCCTGCTCCCATTGTTAATGTATCTAGGCAGCGTTTGTATTTTGCCAGAGCCTTCCAACTGTTATGGGGAAACAGGCTGAACCTAGTCAAGCGGGAGGTTACTTACCGTACGAGGAGACTAGGGGGGTTGAATATGGTCAACCCCGTGGTGTTCTTGGTTTGCACCTTTCTTAAGCTAAATATATCAAACCTCTGGAAAGAGAGGGCTCCTCTGTGGGTATTCTCCTGTAGGGGATGGTTGAAGTCCTTCTTCCAGGATTGGGAGACAGGAGGGCGTGTGAAGGATCTTCGCACACCGCACGGGCATCTCCCGGCTTATGTTACCCCGGTTTTGAAAGTAATACACCGGTGGGGTTTGGGAGTGTGGGAGGTGAGGACTCTCACGAGGAAACTTCTCGAGGAGAGGATCTTATCGACCCATTTTCAAAAGCCACTGGCCCTCAGGGACTGCCCAAGTCGGGATCTGGAGGTCGGGTTGCGTCTTTTAAATTCAAAACGGATCCCCGCGAAGTATTGGGACTTGACTTGGCGCTGCTCTCAGGGTAAGCTGTATGTGAGGGACAACTTGAAGTACAGGAACTCCGAGGATAGGAATTATCCTCGTGAGAGTTGTGCTGACACGCTTGAGAGCATGGAGCTCTTCCTGCTTCAGTGTCCCTTTAATGCAGAGGTATGCAACAGGGTGGGCGCTTCCATTGACTGGCCTAGGCTGGCGGGCCTCTCCTACGCTGAGTGAGCCTATGGAGCGTTCAGAGACCTTGGTGGACGGGACCAGTGCACTCTTTTTCTAGTTAGCCTAGTGGTTAGGTTTTTCACATGGAATGCACGGTGTTTAGTGTCGACGGGCAGTAAAATCCTCCCAGTGGGTGAGGTATGTAGCAACATCCTTGGTGACCTGGTGAAGGTGCGCTCCTTGGAGTATGAAAGGCTGGGTGCATCGGGGGCCTCCCATCTCTGGAGGGGCTTCTCCTTCCAGGTGCCTTAGTTCTGGATTGCTCCAAGCCTCCTGGTGGTGGGCTAACTTCTCACCGTAGCTTTTTGTTTTGAGAATGGTATCATGAAAAGGGTTTACAAGCACCGAACCGGTGCGGATGGTAATTTTGTTATTGTTCTTGTTGTTGTTATTATTATTTTTGTCTTATTGTTCTTTTACTTTGGGGGTTAGTTAGGTGGGGTGGGGGTTTTGAGGGGGGTTAAGCATGAACTTGGACTGGCCCAGGCCCAAAACTGTCGGGGTTCGCCCTAAGTCCGGAAGGACTTTTTCGGAACTTGGAGGCCGGTTCGGGTTGGGGGTATAGTGAGAGTTGGGGTAGTGTATGTGTTACTCATGATTTAAATGTTGTGTGTTATTTCATATGGTTTATGTGGTTTATATTTTGTTATATGTATTTTGCTTCTGCATCTCTGGTTTTTGTTACGGCAGAATCAGGTGTAAGTCTGGAGGAAGTTTGAGGTATGTTTGGATAGGCTGTGGTTGTATGGTGGTTGTCAGGCAGGTGGGGTCCCTTGTATATACATTGTTTATGTATCGGTTATATTGCTGGAAATTGTTTTCGTTACTTGTACTAGTTTGTGTTTTTACATTTATAATAAAATAGAGTTCCAGCTCCAGTAGTGTACACTAAAGCTGCCGCAGTTAAAAAGCTCGTAGTTGGATCTTGGGATCGAGCTGGCGGTCTGCCGCAAGGCGTGCTACCGCCAGTCCCAGCCCCTTTGCCTTGGGGCGCCTCCCCGATGCTCTTGACTGAGTGTCCCGGGGGCCCGAAGCGTTTACTTTGAAAAAATTAGAGTGTTCAAAGCAGGCAGCCACGCCTGAATACTCCAGCTAGGAATAATGGAATAGGACTCCGGTTCTATTTTGTTGGTTGTCGGAACTGGGGCCATGATTAAGAGGGACGGCCGGGGGCATCCGTATTGCGCCGCTAGAGGTGAAATTCTTGGACCGGCACAAGACGAACCAAAGCGAAAGCATTTGCCAAGAATGTTTTCATTAATCAAGAACGAAAGTCGGAGGTTCGAAGACGATCAGATACCGTCGTAGTTCCGACCATAAATGATGCCAACTGGCGATCCGGCGGCGTCATTCCCATGACCTGCCGAGCAGCGTCTGGGAAACCAAAGTCTTTGGGTTCCGGGGGGAGTATGGTTGCAAAGCTGAAACTTAAAGGAATTGACGGAAGGGCACCACCAGGAGTGGAGCCTGCGGCTTAATTTGACTCAACACGGGAAACCTCACCCGGCCCGGACACGGAAAGGATTGACAGATTGAAAGCTCTTTCTCGATTCTGTGGGTGGTGGTGCATGGGTGTTCTTAGTTGGTGGAGCGATTTGTCTGGTTAATTCCGATAACGAACGAGACTTCGGCATGCTAACTAGCTACGCGACCCCCCGTGGTCCGCGTCCAGCTTCTTAGAGGGACAAGTGGCGCTCAGCCACGCGAGATCGAGCAATAACAGGTCTGTGATGCCCTTAGATGTCCGGGGCTGCACGCGCGCTACACTGAACGGACCAGCGTGTGTCTACAGGCCGACAGGTGCGGGTAACCTGCTGAACCCCGCTCGTGATGGGGATCGGGGATTGCAATTCTTCCCCGTGAACGAGGAATTCCCAGTAAGTGCGGGTCATAAGCTCGAGTTGATTAAGTCCCTGCCCTTTGTACACACCGCCCGTCGCTACTACCGATTGGATGGTTTAGTGAGGTCCTTGGATTGGCCCTGCCGGGGTCCGCCAAGACCCTGGCGGAGAGCCGAGAAGACGATCGAACTTGACTATCTAGAGGAAGTAAAAGTCGTAACAAGGTTTCTGTAGGTGAACCTGCAGAAGGATCATTAAGGCAGCGATGACCGAACCGAGGAGACGCGGAGCTGGAAGCCGATTTCCCTGACTGCCTCCCCCTGCCCGAAGGGGGTGTGCGGCTGGGATACTTCCGCTCTGCCTGAGCTACCCGCACGCGGAGGGGTGGCGACGGTCCAGCGAGGGTTATCGCCGTGCGGACGACGACGACGGGAGGGTGTGGGGAGCCCCTCTTGCTCCGTCGTCCCGACGGACGCCTGGCCTCTCGGGGGGATCCTGCCGTGTTCCCCCCGCCCAGGAAAAAACCCACATGAAAGGCCGTCCCGGGTACCGTTCGCCCGTGCGCCCCTATACCCCTCTCCCCGGGGTTGCGGGACCGGGGGGTAGGTCGAGAAGTCTCGAGCCCTCCGTTGTTCCCCTCCCCGCCGGAGGGAGGGACGGCGGAGGCCAAGCACCCGGGGCAACAGGGCCAAGAAAAATCCCCTATGCACCCCCTCTGTTGCCGGCCGACGTACTGAAAAACTGGGCGCCCCAGAGCGCCCGGACCCAGAAGCGTGACTCTTAACGGTGGATCACTTGGCTCGCGCGTCGATGAAGAACGCAGCTAGCTGCGAGAATTAGTGTGAATTGCAGGACACATTGATCATCGACACTTCGAACGCACCTTGCGGCCCCGGGTTTCTCCCGGGGCTATGCCTGTCTGAGGGTCGCCCCTCCGTCGATCGCCTCCGTGGCGCGGCTGGGTTCCCGTCGCAAGGGATTTTCAGAGGGAGGCCCGACTCTTCGCACCCCGACGCCCTCTCTCTCTCTCCCTTACGTCCCCCCAAGGCTAGACCCACCCGCCCGGTTACCCTCCGCCCCGACCCGGAGCGTGCTGTGAGGCTGTCTGTGGAGACACAGGGCTGCCTCCGGAGCTTCCAGGGGTTGGGGGGTAGCCGCCTGGGGCGGCGTGGAAGGGCACGCTCGCAGACCAGACTAAAGACCTCAGATCAGACGTGGCGACCCGCTGAATTTAAGCATATTAATAAGCGGAGGAAAATAAACTAACCAGGATTCCCTCAGTAACGGCGAGTGAAGAGGGAAGAGCCCAGTGCTGAATCCCTGTCCGTCCGGCGGGCGTCGGGAAATGTGGCATACGGGAGACCGGACCACCTCGGCGTCGCTCGGGGGCCCGAGTCCTTCTAATAGTGGCCCCAGCCCGTGGACCGTGGTAGGCCGTGTATTCTACGGTTGGAATAAAAGTTCAGACGAACATTTGAATGACTTTATTATTGGTTGTAATTTTTCTCAGTTTTACACTGGTTTGGTGCACCTAATTGGGATGAGCCGAAAGGTGTTTAAGCCTAGCCGCTCAATAGGCTTCGCTATCGGCCTCATGATTTCCATATTGTCTGCTTGCTGGTTCTCTGAATGACTGGGGGAAGCCAATACAGGTGGCTGACTGTCGTCTCCATCAGTCCGCCTGTCGTCTCCATGAACCTGGCTGTCGTCTCCATCAGCCAGCCTGTCGTCTTCATCAACCTGGCTGTCGTCTCCATCAGCCAGCCTGTCGTCTCCATCAACCTGGCTGTCATATCCATCAGCCCGCCTGTCGTCTCCATCAACCTGGCTGTCGTCTCCATCAGCCAGCCTGTTGGCTCCATCAGCCTGGCTGTCGTATCCATCAGCCCGCCTGTCGTCTCCATCAACCTGGCTGTCATCTCCATCAGCCAGCCTTTCGGCTCCATCAGCCTGGCTGTCGTCTCCAACAGCCTGCCCCGAATTTATTACCAATTCATGGGCACGACACATATCCACAAGTGCTTTCTCCCGGTAAACTTTCTCAGCCATACCATTTGTGTGCGCCAGATATCGTGCGAATAAGTGTTTTTCGGAATCGGAATATCGTGAGAGAGTCCACGTTTCACATACACGTCGTACAAAATGGCTGGTGACATGTGGAAGGCTGTAGCTGTGGAGGAAAAACAATCAGTGCCTGTAGCTGCATATGATAATTTACACTGGATATTCTTCCCCCACCTTTCATGATAACGCCGGAGAGCAGCGGATGGGTTCATTACGACCTTCCCGGTACACGTCAGAAAAAAGTTTGCGATTTCTCGGCCAGCAGCAATGACAGGTCTGATATGTTCTGCATAGACTTTGAACCACTGAAAAAGAAAAAAAAACTTAATCTCGAGCCAGAGGGTATACCTCAAACGAGTTTTGCATGGGGACAACAGAGGGGTTTCAACCCCATGTGGAGTCGGGTAGCCCGGGTCCCCTGGCTTGTAGAAACCTTACCGAATGTTCTTCCTCTGAAAGCACGAACGATGCTACTTGAGTGGATGCACACTTGTGTGTTTTCACACCGACAATCGTCTTTCGAACACCGCGGTACATGTGATAGGTCCTCCCGTTCCACTCTGAAACCTAAGGTGTAAAAAGAAGGGAGATGATTGAGACGGTTCCGCAATGACCGCTGCCCATGCAGACTAACACTACTTACGGTCAAATTGCGAACAACACCTGGCCTTTGGAGGTGTCTTAGAATCAGAAGGGCCTGGAGGTACAGAATAACTTCCCTTCGGTCCTCTTCTGATCCCCGTCCTGGACATTCTCTATGCTCGCTAGAAATGTAGGTCTTGCTTCGTCCAGTATTTTCTGGCAGTCATTCGGTGTCTTGGAGGGCTTCATCAGCGTATCGTACCTGTGGGGTGAAATACAGTTATAGCACTTTTTTACCCAACAGCCGATGTTTGGTAAAAATCTCTCAGAATATTGGGTACCTCTTGCTCACTGAGTCTTGGCAGACTCCCCTGTACAAGGTCTTACGCAGGTCCTCCGTAAAGTTCATAAACACCTCACACGCCCTGTATAGCTGAGGATTCTCTATGCTCAGTTGTGTGCCCCTCAGCTGATAGATGGTGAATCGCCGAATGTGCTTCAGTATTTTGAGGGAGGTCTGGTTCGATAGTTTGAGGCTGCTGAGTTTTTTAAAAAAATCATTCACTTTTGTGGGTTTGGTTAAGTACTCCAGAGTTATAAATCTTGGGTTGATAAAGAAAAGAAACCGTGCAACATTCGATACCTCCTGGTTACAATTAGGGACCCCACGGGTTACTGTCAAATATGTGCGGAAGCTCTTCTACATGGGGCTATTCACTGAGTGACGCATATACAAGCCGGCGGCCGTTCTAGCCAGGGAGCTTTCGTTTCTCCATTGCCTAGACTGAATGTTTTGTGTGCTGCCATCCATGGCCTCAATGGTGTCCGACTCGGGGCATGGGGCTCCCTCAAAATTGTGTGCAGACTGTTCAGGGACAGGCGCGTCCATCATATGTGAATATGACTCCACAGGGGGCACGTAGCATGGGGGCAAACAGTCTGTTGGCGCCTGGGTCTGTCCTACAGAGGTCAGCGGTATGTTTTCTAACTGAAATGTAGGTTTGTTTACTATAAAATACCCACGGCTTTCGGCAAATGCTACCACATCTTCCAGGGATTGCAGAGGCTTGAGCTCGCTGAATAGTATAGCTGTGCCCTTAGCCGCGACAAGTCTAAGTCGATCTTTGGCGATAGCCAAGTTTTTTTTTATCTCCGAGACGCTTTCGGACCTCATGCACACCCTTCTCAGATGTGTGGACAGATATCTCGTCACCCTGTGGCACACGGGGCAAGTCAGCGGTGTACGTTGGTGGATGTGGGGAAATAAGCAACACAAACGTTCACTGCGGTTTTACAACCGTGCAACATGGGGTCCGCCGCAGTCTGGTGTGGCGGTTACATTCTCCTATATGTGGGCGACAAATAACTTCTACTTACCGCTTCATAGCGACACGTTTCCCGCAGTCAAATTGAGCTTTAAAGTCCTTGCATCTGCAGCGGAGGTGATCTGAATTTCTGCCGCACCCATCCAGGCTGCATCAGCCGCTCGGCTGATTAGTTTCCGCTCTAGGGGCTAATCACTGCTCTCGCGTAACAGGTGATGAGTCGCTCGCACGGGTGCAAATCACCTGTAGTGCTGCTGGAAATATTCAAACCTGGATATATTCCTCCGTATCTTCTATACGGCATCACAGGGGTTGAGGCACCCATAAGGCAGCCACCTGCACGGTTGAAAAGCATCAGCAGCGTTGACGGAAAAAACCTAACCTATCTCATATACGTTTGTTCTATTGCGCTATATGAGAGGAACCTAATTTTCAGACATTTGGTTTGCGAGGTTAGCTTATGGGAAATATCTGTGTGCAGGAAACTTCCAGAGAGGTAGGAAATGTCAGTGAGCGCATCCGATTTCAGTTCCAGAGCGATTTGCCCGATGAGTCCTTCACACTTAGTCGTTTTCAGCCAAATTTCTGACTTTTTGAAAATTTCAATTTTTTGGGAAAATATCCAGTAAATGAGGGAATAATATATGTGAGGGTACCCCAGAAGAGTTCCAAATGTGTGGGTGAAATATATATCCCACGGGGGTAAAATTGAAAAAAAGTTGAAAAACTGTCCCCGGTTGCCCACTAGATGTTGCCAAAGAGGCAAAAAGTGAAAAAGAGCCAGAATGAGGAAATTCTTGTGAGCCGAATCCAGGTGACACTACCAAGCGATGGGACACTTTTTTGCAAGTGTCCCTGTAGAGGGTATAGGGTGACACTCCATGCAAATACTCAGTTTTGCAGACCACCGGAAGAATATATGAGAGAGAGGTACCTCTCAGCCCCGACACATTTCGACTCCCGATGAGTCCTTCATACTTAGTCGTTTTTTTGGCAAATTTCTGACTCTTTGAAAATTTCACTTTTTTGTGAAAATTTCCACTAAATGAGGGAATACTATGTTATAGGGCATCCCAGGAGGGCTCCAAATGTGTGAGTAAAATATATATCCCACGTGGGGAAAATTGAAAAAAAGTTGAAAAAAAAATTTTGTGGACTTAGAAAATTTTTCAGCTTGTGTCAGACTTCCAGAGAGGGGAAAATGTGAGTGTGCGCATCCGATTTCAGTTCCAGAGCGATTCGCCCGATGAGTCCTTCATACTTAGTCGTTTTCAGAAGTCAGAATTTTGACTTCCAGGACCCGCCAAACGTTGGTAAATTGAATCCGCTCACCAGTTCCAAGTGTTTTGAGGTGTCCCCGGTTGCAGTAATGCAGCCTGCCCACTAGATGTCGAAAAAGAGACAAAAAGTGAAAAAGAACCAGAATGAGGAAATTCCAGGGAGCCGAATCCGCCTGACAGTTCCAGGCGATCGGGCACTTTTTGGCATGCGTCCCTAAAGTGGGTATAGGGTGACACTCCATGCAAAGACCCAGTTTTGCACACCACCGGCAGAATATATGAGAGAGAGGTACCTCTCAGGCCCGACACATTTCGACTCATTTAAGCTGGTTTTCACCTCCGTAGGCCCGGCTACGCGTTTTGGCTATGAGTCCCTGTTCGGCTGGAGGTCTGCACCTTGGCTGAACCCAGGCTTCCGCAGCTGCGTGGGGGGACTTTTGCTGGTTGCCTATCCAAAGTCCCCCCCCCCCGCGGGCCCTGGTTCTCCACATGGGGGTGCCGTCAAGGCTAAAATCTGGATTTTTAGGCTGAGGAGAGGCTCCATGAGGGCGGATGCTTTTGTGGCTTCGACCCCAGTGCTGTTCCACATCCAGTACCCCCTCTGCAAGGGCGCCTGTACCCGAGTTGCGCTTCCAGGACTTGTGGGCTCATATCTCTCGATGACAGGGGTTTGCAGCCTCCGTACGTGGGCCAGTCCCTACATGCACCCCTGCTCTTCCTCCGATCGATCTGGCACAGTGCTCCTGGGTGGGGAGGTGGCGCCGCTCGCTCGACCTGGGCTTTGGAGCCCGCGCCGGCTTAAGGTGAGCGGTCCCCTTCCTCCTCTACCCCCGGGCTTTTGACCCCTGTCTTTGGGCGTGCAAGCCGGACTCGCCTCCCATCCGTGGAGGTGGCTGAGCTGTGGGGAGTTTGACCCTACCCGAGCAAAGTCAGCGGTCCAATGACCCGCACGGGCGAACGCCGGGGTGCCCACCCACCCACGCGTGGGGGCATCCTTTTGAGGTTACGGGTGTGAGGGACTACGCTGGAGGGTGACGCCGACACGGCCAGGCCGATAACAACCCTCGCGACCTCCGCGTCGCTGGGTTAGTGCCAGAGCCGCGACGGAACCTGACGGCCAGTTCCCCTCTCCAAATCCTCATGCCTGTCCGCCGGTGGGTTGAGGACCCCCCACGGCGGAGGCAGGTCTAAGCCAGACGGTGGTGCCGCATAGGCTTCCCCCACATGCCATCTCCCTGAGCGACCCTGTGTGTCGTCTTGGGTGCGGTTGGTGAGACGGGGCGGCTGTGGCATCCTTCGGAGGCCAGTCACCTCGCCCTCCCCGTGCAAGGGGTGTTTTCCAGACGCCTGCCGCTTCGGGACCATGCACCCCACAGCGAGCCGCTTTTCCCGTACAGGTCCCCGCACAGGCCTCTCAGCTCCCCTCGCTGCGATCTATTGAAAGCCATCCCTCGAAACAAGCTTTTGTCCCTCCCAAGGAGTTTGCCTCCCCTCCTAAGGGAACCCTGGATGCCAAAGGGGCCTGATCAACCCCCCCACGCCGTAAGGCTGCTGGTTTCAAGGCTGCTCTCAAACTCAGATTTTGCAAAACAAATCACAAGTCTCCTTGGCAGCGACAGCTATGACCGATGTGGGACACATTGTGAGCTGCCGGGCCGCGAACCCACCACGCCAAAAAGCCTCCGCCCGCGAGTAGATGTATTCGGAAGGGGGCTTAATAGTCGCCCCCGTGCAAGTCGGTGGAGGGCTTAATATTCGCCTTGTGGTAGTCGGTGGAGGTCTTAATAGTGCTGCGGTGTCCAGAAACAGTTCCAGAATTTTGGGCTGAGGCTCCCCAGTCTTCCTCTATAGAGAGGGGAAATATGTGTGAGGGTACACCAGGAGTGTTCCAAATGTATGGGTGAAATATATATCCCACAGGGGGGAAATTGAAAAAAAGTTGAAAAAATTATTTTTGTGGACTTAGAAAATTTTCACACATGTGTCAGACTTCCAGAGAGGGGAACATGTCAGTGAGCGCTACCGATTTCAGTTCCAGAGCGATTCACCCGATGAGTCCTTCATACTTAGTAATTTTTTTGGCAAATTTCTGACTTTTTGAAAATTTCACTTTTTTGTGAAAATTTTTCTAAATGAGGGAATACTATGTTATAGGGCATCCCAGGAGGGCTCCAAATGTGTGGGTAAAATATATATCCCACGGGGGGGAAATTGAAAAAAAGTTGCAAAAAAAATTTTGTGGACTTAGAAAATTTTTCAACTTGTGTCAGACTTCCACAGAGGGGAAAATGTGAGTGAGCGCATCCGATTTCAGTTCCAGAGCGATTCGCCCGATGAGTCCTTCATACTTAGTCGTTTTCAGAAGTCAGAATTTTGACTTCCAGGACCCGCCAAACGTTGGTAAATTGAATCCGCTCACCAGTTCCAAGTGTTTTGAGGTGTCCCCGGTTGCAGTAATGCAGCCTGCCCACTAGATGTCGAAAAAGAGACAAAAAGTGAAAAAGAACCAGAATGAGGAAATTCCAGGGAGCCGAATCCGCCTGACAGTTCCAGGCGATCGGGTACTTTTTGGCATGCGTCCCTACAGTGGGTATAGGGTGACACTCCATGCAAAGACCCAGTTTTGCACACCACCGGCAGAATATATGAGAGAGAGGTACCTCTCAGGCCCGACACATTTCGACTCATTTAAGCTGGTTTTCACCTCCGTAGGCCCGGGTACGCGTTTTAGCTATGAGTCCCTGTTTGGCTGGAGGTCTGCACATTGGCTGAACCCAGGCTTCCGCAGCTGCGTGGGGGGACTTTTGCTGGTCGCCTATTCCAAGTCAGAGAGGTGTTCCTGGGTTGAAGTGAGCCTGGCCAGAACCCCCCCCCGTTGGCCCTGGTTCTCCACATGGGGGCGCCTCAAGGCTAAAATTTGGATTTTTAGGCTGAGGAGAGGCTCCATGAGGGCGGATGATTTTGTGGCTTTGACCCCAGTGCTGTTCCACATCCAGTACCCCCTCTGCAAGGGCGCCTGTACCCAAGTCGCGCTTCCAGGACTCGTGGGCACGTATCTCCCGACGACAGGGGTTTGCAGCCTCCGTACTTGGGCAAGTCCCTCCACGCACCCCTGCTCTTCCTCCGATAGATCTGGCGCAGCGCTCCCGGGTGGGGAGGTGGCGCCGCTCGCTCGGCCCGGGCTTTGGAGCCCGCGCCAGCTTAAGGTGAGCGGTCCCCTTCCTCCTCTACCCCCGGGCTTTCGACACCTATCTTTGGGCGCGCACGCCGGCCTCGCCTCCCGTCCGTGGAGGTGGCCGAGCCGTGGGGAGTTTTACCCGACCCAAGCGAAGGCAGCGGTCCGACGACCCGCACGTGCGATCGGCATGGTGCCCACCCACCAAGGCGTGGGGGCCCGTCGTCCTAATCGCTCCCTGTGCGGGGAAGCACAACTATCTCCGAGGGCGGCCCTTTTCTTCCAGATGTGCGTACACAGCCAGCGGAGGCCCGCGCCGCCCCTCGTGTCCGAACGAGCGGCCTCCGCGGCGGTGGCGACAGCAGCGGTGGTGGGTGGCGTCTCCGCGCCACTGCCGAGCTTCGCGCTTTCCAGTCTTTTCCTGGATCCCTATGTCAGTGGGGAGGACGACAGAGGTGTGGAGGCAGGCGAAGGGGGTTCTCACCGTGCAAGGGCGCCTGTACCCGAGTCGCGCTTCCAGGACTCGTGGGCACGTATCTCCCGACGACAGGGGTTTGCAGCCTCCGTACTTGGGCAAGTCCCTCCACGCACCCCTGCTCTTCCTCCGATCGATCTGGTGCAGCGCTCCCGGGTGGGGAGGTGGCGCCGCTCGCTCGGCCCGGGCTTTGGAGCCCGTGCCGGCTTAAGGTGAGCGGTCCCCTTCCTCCTCTACCCCCGGGCTTTCGACACCTATCTTTGGGCGCGCACGCCGGCCTCGCCTCCCGTCCGTGGAGGTGGCCGAGCCGTGGAAAGTTTTACCCGACCCAAGCGAAGGCAGCGGTCCGACGACCCACACGTGCGAACGGCATGGTGCCCACCCACCAAGGCGTAGGGGCCCGTCGTCCGAATCGCTCTCTGTGCGGGGAAGCACAACTATCTCCGAGGGCGGCCCTTTTCTTCCAGATGCGTACACGGCCAGCGGAGGCGACAGCGGCGGCTGTGGGTGGCGTCTCTTCGCCACTGCCGAGCTTCGCGATTTCCAGTCTTTTCCCGAGCCCCTACGTCAGTGGGGAGGACGACAGAGGTGTGGAGGCAGGCGAAGGGGGTTCTCACCGTGCAGTGTGCCCCAGCCCGACCGTCGCCTTTCCCCCTCGACCCTCGTCCTCCCAAGCGGCTCGGCAGGGAGAAGGAGAGAGAGAGCGAGAGAGGGAGAGTGGAAACCCCAGAGCCGAGGGGTTATATGGAGAACGGGAGAAGGAGCGAGGGCCAAGAGGTAGGGAGTACGGTGAAAGGCCGACCTGGGATTCCCCCGCGCTCCCGCCCCCCGGGGCGCGGAGCAGCCCTGGGAAGAAAAGCCGCTCGGGCATCCCTTTGAGGTTAAGGGCACGAGCGGGAAGAGGGACTACGCTGGAGGGCGACGCCGACACGGCCAGGCCGACTACCTCCACGTCGCCGGGTTAGTGCCGGAGCCGCGGCTGACCCCGAGGGCCAGCCCCCCTCTCGCAATCCTCGTGCCTGCCCGCCAGTGGGTCGAGGACCCCCCGCTGAGGAGGCAGGTCTAAGCCAGACGGTGGCACCGCATAGGCCCACCCCCACACGCCATCTCCCCGAGCGACCCTGTGTGTCGTCTTGGGTGCGGTTGGTGAGACGGGGGCGGCCGTGGCATCCTCCGGAGGCCAGTCACCTTGCCCTCCCCGTGCAAGGGGTGTTTTCCAGACACCTGCCGCTTCAGACCACGCACCGCACAGTGAGCCGCTCCTCCCGCACATGTCCCAGGTGCTGCGAGGGCTCCGTTCGCCGGCCCCCCCAGGGAAGCCCCACACCATCCCACATCCTCTCCTGGATGCCGCACACCTTACCTATACCCGTTCTGTCCGGGCGCCCTGCCGCCACGGGGCTCTTCCGCCGCCCTCTCTTCCCGCAGGCCTCTCCTCTCCCGAACCTCGACGCGGTCCAGTCGTGATGGGGGGCTACCTGGTTGATCCTGCCAGTAGCATATGCTTGTCTCAAAGATTAAGCCATGCACGTGTAAGTACACACGGACAGTACAGTGAAACTGCGAATGGCTCATTAAATCAGTTATGATTCCTTTGATCGCTCCAAACCGTTGACTCGGACAACTGTGGTAATTCTAGAGCTAATACGTGCAAACGAGCGCTGGCCGCCAGGAATGCATGCATTTATCAGACCAAAACCAATCCGGGGTCCCGGGTGCGGCGTCGGGACGGTCCTCCGCAGCCTCTCCCCTGCTGCGCTCTCCCCATAAGCGTTGCGACTCTGGATAACCTCGGGCCGATCGCATTTCCCCGTGATGGCGACGATCCATTCGGGTGTCTGCCCTATCAACTTTTGATGGTACTTTCTGTGCCTACCATGGTGACCACGGGTAACGGAGAATCAGGGTTCGATTCCGGAGAGCGAGCCTGAGAAACGGCTACCACATCCAAGGAAGGCAGCAGGCATGCAAATTACCCACTCCCGACCCAGTGAGGTAGTGACAAAAAATAACAATACAGGACTCTTTCGAGGCTCTGTAATTGGAATGAGTACACTTTAAATCCTTTAACGAGGATCTATTGGAGGGCAAGTCTGGTGCCAGCAGCCGCGGTAATTCCAGCTCCAGTAGTGTACACTAAAGCTGCTGCAGTTAAAAAGCTCGTAGTTGGATCTTGGGATCGAGCTGGCGGTCTGCCGCAAGGCGTGCTACCGCCAGTCCCAGCCCCTTTGCCTTGGGGCTCCTCCCCGATGCTCTTGACTGAGTGTCCCGGGGGCCCGAAGCGTTTACTTTGAAAAAAATAGTGTTCAAAGCAGGCAGCCACGCCTGAATACTCCAGCTAGGAATAATGGAATAGGACTCCGGTTCTATTTTGTTGGTTGTCGGAACTGGGGCCATGATTAAGAGGGACGGCCGGGGGGCATCCGTATTGCGCCGCTAGAGGTGAAATTCTTGGACCAGCACAAGACGAACCAAAGCGAAAGCATTTGCCAAGAATGTTTTCATTAATCAAGAACAAAAGTCGGAGGTTCGAAGACGATCAGATACCGTCGTAGTTCCGACCATAAATGATGCCAACTGGCGATCCGGTGGCGTTATTCCCATGACCCGCCGAGCAGCGTCCGGGAAACCAAAGTCTTTGAGTTCCGGTTGGAGTATGGTTGCAAAGCTGAAACTTAAAGGAATTGACGGAAGGGCACCACCAGGAGTGGAGCCTGCGGCTTAATTTGACTCAACACGGGAAACCTCACCCGGCCCGGACACGGAAAGGATTGACAGATTGAAAGCTCTTTCTCGATTCTGTGGGTGGTGCTGCATGGCTATTCTTAGTTGGTGGAGCGATTTGTCTGGTTAATTCCGATAACGAACGAGACTCCGGCATACTAACTAGCTACGCGACCCCCCGTGGTCCGCGTCCAGCTTCTTAGAGGGACAAGTGGCGCTCAGCCACACGAGATCGAGCAATAACAGGTCTGTGATGCCCTTAGATGTCCGGGGCTGCACGCGCGCTACACTGAACGGACCAGCGTGTGTCTACCCTTCGCCGACAGGTGCGGGTAACCCGCTGAACCCCGTTCGTGATAAGGTCCTTGGATCGGCCCTGCTGGGGTCCGCCAAGACCCTGGCAGAGAGCCGAGAAGACGATCGAACTTGACTATCTAGAGGAAGTAAAAGTCGTAACAAGGTTCCTGTAGGTGACCCTGCAGAAGGATCATTAAGGGAGCGATGACCGAACCGAGGAGGTGCGGAGCTGGAAGCCGATTTCCCCGACTGCCTCCCCCTGCCCGAAGGGGGTGTGCGGCTGGGATACTTCCGCTCTGCCTGAGCTACCCGCACGCGGAGGTGCGGCGACGGTCCAGCGAGGGTTATCGCCGTGCGGACGACGACGACGGGAGGGTGTGGGGAGCCCCTCTTGCTCCGTCGTCCCGACGGACGCCTGGCCTCTCGGGGGGATCCTGCCGTGTTCCCCCCGCCCAGGAAAAAACCCACATGAAAGGCCGTCCCGGGTACCGTTCGCCCGTGCGCCCCTATACCCCTCTCCCCGGGGTTGCGGGACCGGGGGGTAGGTCGAGAAGTCTCGAGCCCTCCGTTGTTTCCCTCCCCGCCGGAGGGAGGGACGGCGGAGGCCGAGCACCCGGGGCAACAGGGCCAAGAGAAAATCCCCTATGCACCCCCTCTGTTGCCGGCCGACGTACTGAAAAACCTGGCGCCCTAGAGCGCCCGGACCCAGAAGCGTGACTCTTAACGGTGGATCACTCGGCTCGCGCGTCGATG